>NC_056728.1:776842242-776912242 GCF_019279795.1 Protopterus annectens
CCTACATGCATACATACACAGTGGTCCCACACCAATGAGGAGGAACCTCTACTGACCCTGGGAACTACTGCATCATATGCACAACTGGCCTTGTGTTCTAAGCTATGGAAGTGTTAGTTATGGCCCACATGTACAACAATATTACATATGTTTATATTTCATGACTATCTACACACAACCTATCTCATGGACATACCTATTGATAGTGAACTGTGATACATTTGGAGGTGTCACAGTATACACAGGATTAACCTGCTACTTTGCATTACCTGTGTTTGTGGCAGCTTTTGGTGAGTCAGTTGTGCTGCTTGTATTTTGCTGCTGTTGCTGCTGCTGCTGCTGCTGTTTTGCTGCTGGCTGTCAGTATATTTTGTTTTCTCTCTCTGTCTGTCTCTCTCTCTCTTTCTCATTCGGTTAGTGCAATGACTGTATTGCATGAGTGGAGTGTGGGTACTGAATACTTTTGTAGGTATCTGCATAGATCCATGTGATGGCCTCTGCACCAATTGTAAGGCAGCATTTGCTAATTGCAAGCAGCTGGGTGTGTACTAATTGCATGTCTCACTGTGATTTCAGGACACTGCTATAAAAGGGTATGTGAGATAGGCGTTGCCCTTTCAGATTGTAGGGCGTGGACCATGCTGGTATGCTGTTGACAGTGTTCTGTGAGTGTGAAGGTTAGTACATCTCCCATGCTTCATGCTGTGTTGTAGATTCAGGTTGCTGCATTTATCTTGCCTGTTGGCTGTAGTGAGTGTGTATGCATACTGACACCTACAACTATATGTCATATGTATTGCTATATGAATATATATATATATATATCTGTGTACATATACATACTTTCATATATGTACATTAGCTGACATTATTGGGTACAAGCTAACAATTAGCAGGGCTGTTTCCATTAACACTACTCTAGTATGGGAATCCAGTAATTGGGACTATAAAGTCTGCCTGACATGCTTTGGGTAGTAGACATACTATATTGCCTTTATCTTCATTCCTACTATTACATGTTCCACTTATTTAGCACTATATTCCTGTATGAGAGTCATGGCTTAGTGGTAGGTCATACAGACTAGTGTTACAATGGTCTTGTGGTAGGGCCTACTAGTATGCTCATATTCTGCTTTTGAGTTGAGTATAGGGCCTATCAATCACAGTGCTAGAGGCACCTTTAAGCAGTTAAAGGGCTTAGTAGGTCTCACAGGAGCCAGGCTGTGTTGCAGATTCTGGTTGCTGCATATATCTTCACTGTTTCCTGTAGTGAGTGTGTATGGCTACTGAGACCTACGATTATATTTCATATGTATTAATATATATTTATATATATGTATGTGTTGATATACATACCTTCACATATGTACATTACCTTACATTATTATGTACAAGCTAACAGGTAGCAGGGCTGTTTCTGCTCACACTGAACTAGTATGGGAATCCAGTAATTTGGCCATTAAAACTCTACCAAACATGCTTTGGATAGTACATCTCCTATATTGCCTTTATACTGATTCCTACTATTACATGTTATATTTATTTTAGCAGTGTGCTCTTCCAAAGCAGGCATGGCTTAGTGGTAGGTCAAACAGACTGCTGTTACCTAGGTCCTGGTTTCAAGACTGACAGTGGGAATTTTTTACTTTGCAAACTTTCAAACTGAGTACAGGACCTGTCAATCAAAGTGTTGAGGCCACCTGTAAGCAGTTAGAAGGGTAAGTAGGTCACACAGGGGTCAGGCTGTGTTGCAGATTCAGGTTGCAGCAATTATGTTAACTTTTTCCTGTAGTGAGTGTGTATGGCTACTGAGACCTACAATTATATTTCATATGTATTAATATATATTTATATATATGTATGTGTAGATATACATACCTTCACATATGTACATTACCTTACATTATTATGTACAAGCTAACAGGTAGCAGTGCTGTTTCTGCTCACACTGAACTAGTATGGGACTCCAGTAATTTGGCCATTAAAACTCTACCATACATGCTTTGGATAGTACATCTCCTATATTACCTTTATACTGATTCCTACTATTACATGTTATATTTATTTTAGCAGTGTGTTCTTGTAAAGCAGGCATGGCTTAGTGGTAGGTCATACGGACTAATGTTACCAAGGTCCTGGGTTCGAGACTGGCAGTGGGAATTTATTTTTCTTAGCAAACTTTCGAACTGAGTACAGGACCTGTCAATCAAAGTGCCATAAAGGCACTTTTAATCACTTTAAACCAGGTCTGCGCTCGTTTGCGCGGAGCTCACGCATGCGCACTGGCGGTGAGCTCCGTTAACACAAGCGCACACCCGCGCTATTTTATTTGAAAGAAAAGAAAAAGGGGTGACAGGAAAGTGGTGAAAAGGGGTCACAAAGAGGGTAAGACAGTAGGGAAAGAAGCGTGGGATTTGCAGGAAGGGTGTAGGTAAGGCCCATAGATGCCCATGTCTTTTGCAGCAACAGCTGTATATTTCTATGTATTTTGGTGAGACATTTGAAACCTTCCACCTCTGAGAGAGGTGTCAGGACAACATTAATATTTGTTGTACAGCCAATTGTAATTAACAGTTTAGATGTCCAGCGGACATGTCTGCGACATGGACAGCTATGTATGGGCGTAATTTTTGTGGGAGAGAGTGCCCTTTTTTTTTTACAGGTGAGAGTGGTATGACAGGTGAAGGAAGTCGGTAAAGCTGGGGAGGTAGGTTGGGTAGGTTAACAGACAAGACAGACAAGACGCATACAGGGACGGTGTATGACACACGTGGGGGTTACACAATTGACGGGACGGAGGTTGGGATATCTGAGATGCACGAGCCCACAGATGGCAACAGTGGAACTGATATCCCCACCCATAGGCAGTTGCCACTGTTCCTTCACAGCCCAGGGCGGGGCTGTGCTGGGGCTGTGTGGCGGGCAACGGCCGGGCCGTTAGCTGTGCCACACGAGCCTCGAGCTGGCGTGGGGTCCAAGAACAGTGTCTTGGATCTCCCTACGCACCACAGACCGGACACCGCGGAGGGTGAGTGGGCGAACCCCTCCGGCCACACTTGCAGAGGGGGGGCGGGCCCCATCCCCTGCAGCGCTTCCACCCGAAGGTGGCTCTGGGCCACCGGAGGGTCCGCCTGGGCACTAGTGCCAGGTGCAGTCACCAGCTGAGGTGGGAGAGGTGGGTCCGCTGGGACCTGCCTTCCCAAGCGTTCTAGGTTTGTGAGTAGTTATGTTAGTTTGGGTTAGTGGCATTTTATTCCATTCAGATTAGTTGTAACAGCATGCATTGGTATTCCCATCAAACAAACACCCAGATATGGACACCATTGAACAAGGGGCATATCAATATCACATGTATTATTTGAACAGCAAAACACAGTCAAACGACATGCAGGGTTGATTAATGGCAACAGGCCATCGTATTTGCAGGTATGAACAGGGCACATGCACGAACAGACATGCATATATGTTTGGAACGGACAAATGTCCATGATTAATGAAATGTTCACATACCATTATTTAGTGGATGTTGTTATATGGAATTACAGGGTTGGGTGGGGATAGAAAGTGATGACACATTCATATGTTAAACATTAATTCACATTTATCATAGATACACAATTAAGTTGAGGCTGATGTTTCAAAATAATCTTTATTTGACTGTCATGCTACACCTGTTACACATACATCACTATCCTACTTATTTTGAATTTGATCAGATACATCATCCTGCTACACTTTGATGACAGGACAGGGGACAACTATGGCTGTTTAGTCTGTCAGATAATCATTCATTCTATCTGCAAATTGTTTACTGTTATCACCATATACAGATTTTGAGCTAGACATTCAGATTCAGACACACTGAAATCAGTTTGGGATGTTAATTTGTACTTCCCACATGCATTTAGTTCTGTAAAAACACACTGAGGCTTATATATTCAGGGGTTATTACTACTTTATTTATTCATACATGAGCATTTCTGTCACTCTCATACATTCTGCAACTTCACAGTTCAGGTTGGTACTTCTAGGCTTTGTTCACATATTAGACCTGTGGTGATTCAAACACTTTCCAACAGCCTCACTTCTGTCATGATTCAGCATTTCAACAGGGATATATCTCACATGTGACTACCTCAGATTCTGAAGCTGTACTCTTGAGACTATACTGCAGGTTACAGTATATTTAATTAATGATGGGACATCTGTATTACAGCACTGTTTAATTCTATCAATTATATTTCCAGTTACACTTGCATACTGATGAACTTGTTGCAGCCATACCTGCAGCCGTTCAATTCCTGCTTGCACATTATATTACTTTTAATCAATACACTGCACTGTTCTGATACATGGTACATAATAATATTTATTTACAAGTACTGGGTGGGGTTACTAACCTGCATGGTGGCGCAGCCGCACCAGCCTTCTGGCGTGCATCTCGACATTCGCAGAGCGGACACCTGCAGCTGTAATACAAAGGGAATAATATTGGACTACACATCTCCATGGTATCAGCTGGTTGAAATCCTTACATACATGGGTAAAATGTGACTTACTCAGTAGTGGGGCGTTGGGCATTTGCCGGGCCTCCTGGATCCAACGGTTCAATTGGTCCTGCTTGCGTCTCTTCAGGTCCGCATGGTGGTGACGGACCTGCTCACCAGTGCGTGGAATGCCAGTAGCACTGGTCAGCTCACGAGCCAACTGGTCCCACGCCTCAGCCCTATATACTCCCCATGAGACCTGGCCCTGCATGAGTTGGGCCTCGTGATTATGGACAAGGAGCCAGACCATGTATCTGGACTCCTCAACGCCTAACGCTGTGCTCGAAAGCAACGTCCCTCACCTACTCCACTCATGCTGACTGCAAGTCTGTTCTACAATCAGTTATGCTGTGTATTCCCCCTATGGGGCTTATATATGCCGCTTTTCCGCACATTTCTCTGATTGGCCGTTTTGGAATTGTATCTACTTCACTGAAAATGCTTTCTCATGCTCCATTCTGGGTTTTATCCCATATATATGCTATTTCTGCTTTTCTAGGTATTGCTGTCATGGCTTGGTGGTTTAGTTCCTTGACTCTAGTGCATGGTATCCTGTGTTCGAATCTGGCAATTGCTTTTCCTGACAGAAATGAGTTGAAGACCTGTCAATCAAACATGCCAAAAGCACTTTTAAGCACTTTAAACCTGTTCTGCGCTTTCGTTTGCGGAGGTAACATGCGCACTGGCAGTTAGCTTGTGGGCGGCGCTAAACGGTGTGCGCTGGGATAAATCTTAATTGGCTAGTGACACACATGTTCAGCTAATTGCACACAGTTTCAGCCTGTTTACCGCTGCTTGGCAACGGGCACGCAGTTTGCAGCTTTTAAACACTACTGCTACGGGCACTCTGTCTCACGGCAGCTTAGCTATCAGTACATTTCTGACTATTTTTATTCTTATGTTACTTCAAAATATATGCTCTATTTCATTCCATTTTACAAAGGGAATACATTTACATTTGTACAATACTGTCTGGGGCTTTTAGTGCTTATTTACAAAAATAAAAAAAAGGTTGTTGTAGGGGCTCGAACCCTGCCTGCCTACTCATAGGGCAGGTACTCTACCACTAAGCTATTATTTCTTGGCTTACTTTGCATATTTAGTTCTTATATCCTTTTCCACTGCCTGCTAACTGTGATTGCGCTAGTAGCACACCCAAGACACAGTAGCAAACATTTACGGGTTTAACAAAAAAAAAACGTTTTCATTTACTTGTATGACACCGCTTGACTTTATACACTGATGGCCAGTGCGGGCAGGTGCTGTATAGTGTGTTTATTCACATATTCATGCCCTCTCTCGTGGCTGTTTACTTTCAGCCATACTAGTTTTCCGGGGGCGGGTCCACTTGCAGAGCTTAGCCTACAGACACGCCCCTACTCTCTTACACGGACCGTGTAAGAGTTACTAGTGTGATTCAGCATGCCTCATGCACCTCATGCATATGCATGACATGCTGACATCACACAGTTTAACTGCAGCCTCCGTGTAAGAGTTATAACTCTTACACGGAGGCTTCCTGAATCTGGCCCTATATAGTTGAATTACTATATTTTTTTTTTTTTTTTTTTGCATAGTCTCCTCTATATTTGCATTTTAGAATAGGCATTTCGCCCACACCTCTATTACAGGTATTTTTATTTTTATTGTGTTTTTGTATATCTCTGAAGTATGTATTATAACATATGTTAAATATTGTCTCTATTACTATTAAATATCCACTATGATTCAGGCTCAACATCTGAACTTGGAAGGATAAGGGACAATATTCTTCACGTCTTAGACTAATTTTAGTGTTTTTAAAAAATTGTATTATGGGAGTACAAGTTAAACTGAGTATGTTTATTTACAAACTAACTGTTTTCCTAGCAGAAGATTTAGCATTTAATATATAAAGGAATCACTATTGAAAGTGTATGCTATTTAAGAAGCCCTATAGCTGTTTAGGATGTTGTTCTCCCTTTAATTTCTAGTGTTCAGTTGTCTATGTTAATTGATGTGTTTAATTGAATGATTGAAGTGGATTTTTGTATTTAAAGGGTGATTTATTGTTACTTGATTATAACCTGATGAAGTGCACCGGGATGGTGCGTGAAAGCGCTTGTTCTTTTTTGTAACATCAATTAAATTGTGGATTTTATGTCGTGGTGATTCCTTGCAGTTTATTCTTACTGAATATTCACTTTAATGAGATTTTAGGTGGATGCTTTTTGTGTGAATTCACATTGCAGTGGGGTATGGGGAAAAATTAGTTTTAGTGTTGCTTGTTTTCAATCATTTTAGATTTGCTCTAAACTGATCGCTCTTTTAATATTCTCTCTTTTGAGCGTTCAGTATTTCATGAGGCATTCTGTAGTGCATACTGTTCCATAATGTAAATAAAGTGCATACATAACAATAGATAAATACATTTAATGAGTATATTAAATGTATATAAATTCTGTCAATATCATATCAGCTATATAGAGTGACATCGGGAGAACAGACTACCCTCACCCTTCCTTGACCATATGCACAAGATATCCATCGACAACTCCTATTTCCCATTTTTGCACATGGGGTCAGGGTATCATTTCAACAGTGACAATCATCTAGAGCCAAGGTTTACAGTATGCACAATATATGTGTTCTTTAAAAGTGTCAGATCTAAGCCTCTATTCACACCTGTATTTCAAGAATGAAAATATTATCAGTACATAATTTCTCAATACTACCAACTGTGTTGCATGGCAAAAGCTATCAATAATTTTGATATGTTTTTCTCTATCAAAAGACAACTAGCAGGAAACCATATAGCATGCCTTTCAACTGTTCAGAGTTTGGAGGGACACACCTAATTTTGTTTGCTAAATTTTGCATTATCACTCATAAAATTGGAAATTATTTTGAGAAGTCCTAAGTTAACAGTACCACAATTTAAAAAGTGCCCCTAACTTGCAGCATTTCCCTGTTTTTTTTGCCTTTTCTATAACTTAAGGGTTACATGTTAAGAGGCATGCATGCAACCAGCAGAAACAAATATTTGTGTTATAGTCATAAATAAATAACATTAAGAATTTACCTTATATGCCTTCAGTCAGGAACAACACTTCAGGATCTGCAAACAGAAATTTTATTCTTACAGCGCTGCGAGGCAGTCTTCATAGCAGATGTCAAAATAGTCTCCCTGAAGAGAGACAAACTATATATTTTATACATTTTCTTATCAAAACTGATTATGCAATTTTATTACAATACAATGATTTTTGACTAATGAAAAACATTGCAAATGTCTTCATCCCTCGTGATTTTCGCCTCGGATGTCACATGAACACCTTTCTTTACGTGATCCATCTGCTTTCAAGGGGCCTTGTTTTTGACCTTGGACGTTTCAAACCTGCCCTTGCAACAGTGCACTCCTGTCTCCTACCCTGGAAGAGTCAAGCTAACAAATTCCTTTTGTAGCAACTACATGCCTCAACTTTATGCAACATGTACTATTGTCTCTTATAACATACTAAAAGAATGCAGTTTAAGAAACAGTAATATTGTGGCATATGAAGCTGTATTTTTCCCAGCCCTGCATACAAATTATATTTGTTTTTTAACAATCATATTATAGCATCATTAATCAACTGAAATTAATATACATTAACATAAGCTGGTCTTGTCCCATTACAGTTTCCTCCATTTGACACTATTAGTATCATGCCATACATATAGTTTTATTTTTTTCTTTTAACTTGATAAAATACACCTCTGCATCATAATATTTATATCAATTTTTGTCAAAATAGAACCGTCATTGATTTGTGCATGCAGTAGCATTTTATGTGCAGGTGAGGTTAAACATCTTGTAATTACTGCCTTTAGAATAGAAAATGCTAAAATGATCACAAATATAATAAAAAGTACAATAACAATACCCTGGACTATGATAGTTCCCAGGTTACCAAAAATACTGCCCAAACATCCACAAAGTGCCGAATTTTTGGATGTGCTGTCCAAATCCTTGGCCCTTTGTTCCATGAAATTTGGCAGTTTTTCCTGTTCATCATGATAGTCACTAATATATGAACAGCAATGACTCCGTATGAGGGCACATGACCCCCCATTTTGTAGCAAGCATTATATCAAGTGCCATTTGATTCTGTAACACTACAGTTCGCATTTCAGTCATTTTTCGATTTGCCATCCTGATGTGATGTGAAGTTTCGTTGGCCACCTCCTGTAGAATTTGAGCAAGCATGGTGATTTTAACCATTGTCCTTTGCACTCCATACCCAGGATTAAAAATTGAAAATACTTGCTCAGTCCAGTGGATTGCTCGCTTATTTCTCAGTTTACCTGCTGGTGGGTGTTCGAAATGTTGAATAGCAGGAGTGATATAGCCTACAAAGCAACATCTAGACCAGTTTGTAGACAGCCAGGGGTAGGCACGATCACCACAGATGTAGTAACGGCCACTTATGCCAATGCCACACCCCCAATCATAGCTTTTTAAGTGCAGAGTCTAACACACTTTCATGCCTGGTGTTATTACATTTGCTTTTCCCTTACTGGTACAGTCCCATTTCTGGCATAACATGCGTCTCCATGATGTGTGGTTGCAAGTTGAAGAGACACAACCTTTGAAAAATCAGTCATATTACGCCAGGTTAAGCTGATGTCATTAAGATCCTTTTTAAATGACACCTGCGATGCAGGGATGGGAATCCCTGCCTTAGAATGATGAGGTATATGCGAACATATCCAGCAGTTTGTTTTGTTTAGATTTTTGGCATATTGCCGAAGGACCAGTAAGAAACCGTTTTATTGACTAGTTTATAGAAGGGAACAGCAGCAGAAACAAAGCAAAAGTACCTGTTGTCACTGAATTCATCATGGACTGCTACTGAAGTTGGCTTTCTCACTGGGCAGATGATTTATCTGTTACACCTCGATCTCCCTCTGTTGGCTGCGATGATTCATCTGGGGTCCCTACATGACAGGTCTTCTTGCAATGAGATGAATGGATCCACATTGGTAGTCCTGCACAGCGAACTGCAGTCAAAGTGGTGAGCAGGACCTGAAAAGGACTCTTCCACCTCGGGCTCAGGCAGTTTTTCCTCTGAAAAATGTTCACATACACCCAATCACCTGGCTGTAGTTGATGACAGGGTTGGTCAGGAGGTTTTGGTAACACTGCTCTTACTGTTTGATGATATTGCTGCAATATATGGAGTTTACTACAATCAGAAATCACAGCATCATCTGACAAAGTTAAATCAGCATTTCTCACTGGAGGGGTAGCTGGAAGGGCCATGGGTCTCCCCATTAATAACTCATATGGACTCAATTTCATGGTGGCATTCAGTGAAGCCCTCATACTCATTAATTCTAAGAGAAGGGATTCAGGCCACTTTAAGTGGGTTTCAGCATAAATCTTTGAAATTTTATTTTTAAGGGTCCTGTTTATCCTTTCCACTAATCCAGATGACTGGGGATGGTTGGGACAGTGAAGACTCAACTTAGTATTAAAAGCTTTACATAACTCTTTAAACGGATTATTATTAAAATGAGTTCCCTGGTCACTGTTAACAATGCTGGGCATACCGAATTTCGGTATACAATCAGATAAAATTTTTTTAGCAACTGTGACAGCATCAGCTTTGCAACATGGGTAAGCTTTCATCCATGTTGAGAACATACACAGTACCACCAAAATAAATTGTAAATTATTAGTCTTAGGCATCTGAATGAAATCCAGCTGTATATTAACAAAAGGTCCTCAGGGTGGAGGTAAACATGCAGATTTGTTGTTGGCATGTTTGCTTATGTTATACTTCAAACAAATACTACAATTTTGTACATACTGAAGTATCAAAGAAAAGACATGAGGGGCATACCAACTTCAAGTTTGTTTGTGTCTTTTGGCTTTTTCCCGGTTAGGGGTAGCCACAGCGGAACTCCGGTCCGCTAATGATTGGCAGTAGAGTTTTATGTGCTGGCTTGCCAGGCCTAATGCACAACCTTCAACGAAGGAATGTCCATTCACGCATGTCGCCACACAGAAGATGCTCTAACTGAGGATCGAACGGGCAACGTCTAACTGTGAGGAGACAACGCTACTGCAGCACCACCACCGCAGGATGGCATACCAACTTCAAGTAATTTGATTAAATAAAGCTGTCTTACCTGTATGGGCCGTTAGATGATATGCCCTTACTAGATAAGGTAGCAAAGAGGCAGACACCACCAGTCGGCCGTCCGGATGTTGCCATATGCTGTCAGAGGATTTTTTTTTACATCCATTCTTGAGCCACCTCAGAACTTCTCCCTGTGATGCTTCAGCTTGAAAGGCTGACAACTTTGCAAAATCAAACACATCATTACTGTTGCATTTTGTTACTGTTAACATACAAAGATGTTTACAACAATTTACTACTGCTTGTTTAGCAGCTTGGTCTGCTAAATTGTTACCTTTGGTAATAATATTCTGTCCCTTTTGATGTGCACATTTGATTACATTTGATTACAGATAGCTTCTTAGATAACAAAAGTGCATCTAACAATGATTTTATGTACCCTGAATTTTTAATTTGATTTTTTGAAGAGGTCCAGAACCCTCTCTCTCTCCAAAGTTGCCCAAAAGCATGTATCACCCTGAAAGCATAATGGCTGTCTGTAAAAATATTGGCCACCATGTCTTTGGATAACTCACAGGCTTTTTGCAAAGCCACTAGCTCAGCTATTTGAGCAGAGTCATCACCCTCTAATCTTTGTTGCAACAATATTGTTTCCTTGGTGCAGACTGCTATTCCCGAGATCAACTTTCCTGTTTGATCTCTCTTCCACAGGAGCCATCCACGAATAGTTGCATGTCAGCATTGGGTATAGGAGTGTCTGTTAAGTCCTCCTTAGGACAAAGCAAATAGTTAGTTACACACACACAAACATGCTCTTTACCATTCTCAGCAGTAAGCAACAGAGATGCAGGATTTAAAACAGGACAGCGGATCTGAGAAATAGATGGATCAGAAAGAAGTGTAAGTTTATATCTAGTTAGACGTGCAGTCAAGAAGGGATGAGTTTCATTTTAAGTAATAAAGATGATTCAGAATATGGGATACCTACTGTAAGATCCTGCTGTGAGATATTAAATGGCCAAGATAACGTACCTCAGGTAACCATAGCTGTAATTTTTTTGTTGACGCTTAGTGTCCTTTTCCTGCAAGGATAGTCAGAAGATGCAAGGTTTCCTGTTGACATTGCTGAAAGGAATTTGGTGCTATCAGTAAATCATCTATGTATTGTACTAACACAGACCCTCCCAGAAATGTCACATTCTCCAAATCTTTTTTTCAGAATTTGAGAAAACAATGAAGGAGATTTAGTACATTCTTGTGGCAACTGTGTCCATGTATATTGCTGTCCCTGTTAAGTAAAAGCAAACAGAAACTGACTGTCAGGGTGAATTGGTATAGAAAAGCATGCTGAACATAAATCTATTACAGAAAAGTAACTAGCTGTAGTTGGTATGCAACTCAGTATTGTTGCTGGATTTGGAACAGCAGGAAAAGTAGGCAGTACTGCATTATTTACAGCCCTTAAGTCTTGTACAAATCTATAAGTATCCTTTCCTGGATTTTTTACTGGAAAAACAGGAGTTTTACAAGGACTTTTAACTGGCATTATTATTTTTTGCTGTATTAGAGACTGAAGTACAGGTTTGATTCCCTGTTGTGCTTCTGATTTCAATGGATACTGTGGAATTTTATGGAGGGATTTTGATAGATTCAATTTTATTTTTACAGGTTTTGCCGATTTTAATATATCGACTTTATTAGAATGTTTAACCCATAAGTTAGCAGGTACCTGCTGCAGCAGTTTTCAGTTGTCTGTATGCCTTCAAATAAATTTTGTCAGCCACTGTGGTGCAGCGGTTAGCATTGCTGCCTCACAGTAAGAGGTTCTCTGGTTCAATCCTTGGGTGGGGTGCCTTCTGTGCAGAGTCTGCATGTCCTCCCTGTGGTTGCGTGGGTTACCTCCAGGTGCTCTAGTTTCATCCCAAAGACATGCTGTAGGTGGATTGGACACTCTAAATTGGCCCTAGGTGTAAGTGTGTGCGTGTGTGTGCCTTCTGTGGAAGGTTGGGTGCCAGGCTGGCAAATTGACACTGTAAAACTCCACTGCCAATCATAAGCGGATAGGTGATCCGCTGTGGCGACCCCTAACTGGGAAAAGCCAAAAAAAGAAGAAGCTTTTTCTAAGAATTGTAATACTTCCCCCTTTATTGTTTTTGGAACATCTTGATACACCCCTTCTGGTGTACAGTAAATGGTACAATCCAGCTTATATAACTATTTTTTTTTCCTAGTAGGTTTACTGGTGCAGTAGTGCTCAAAAGGAAAAAATGTTTTTATTTGATCGGACCTAAAGAAATGGTTATAGGTTTTAAAACAGGATACGTAACAGCAGCATTTGTTACACCAGCTGCCTTTACTTTGTTTTTATACTGGTATTTGGTTGTCTGAAGTAACTTTTAATACAGACCTAGTGCTGCCAGTTTCACCAAGAATAGAATTGGCTTTGCATTTATTCTTACTTTTACATAGGGTGTTTTTTTTTTTGATTCAGTGGCAGCAAAGGGATTAAGATTTATTTTTGTTTTCTTACCCTGTCATAGTCAGTACGGTGATTTGCAGCACTTAGTATGGACCTTGTCTTTTTCCTGCCAGTCTAGAAACACTTGCTTCATTTGATTTTGTACAGAGTTTGCAAACCCTGCACGAAGGGAGCTGCAATAGCTAGTTTAGCTTGTTCATTTGGGTCTGGTATTTTTGAATGTTTAGCAAACACTGCTTTAAGATGACTCAAATAATCTGCAGGGGCTTTCTCTTTATTTTGCCTACATGCCTGACACACTTTTGTAATTTAACAATGCTATCCTTTTATCTATTAGTGCATTTCCTGTGGGAGTGAAATTTGTTATTTTAGCCTTTTTGAGTAACTGTGTTCTTATTTCATTTGAAGTAACTTTCCAAAGTAGCTGGTTTAAATCTTTCAAAGTAGGGTTGTAATAGTTTTTTTTGAATTCCTCCTTAAACCTTCATGCATGTTTTTTTTTTTTAGTTGAAAACATTTAGACATAGTATGCAAATCAGCATTAGCCCACCCCCCATTTTTTTAAAAGGTGCTAAAAAAAATCTTCTGCAGAGGCAGTAACCTCTTGTCCTACCCTATCATTTGAGCACTTGTGATGAGCCACAGGAGTGTCAAACACTAGTGCTCCTGTTGGAAAGGTAGAAGCTTGTTGAGAATGACAGGAAGAGGAAAGAAAAAAAAACGTTTTAACTGCAGATGCTGTTCTAGAGATGAGAGATGAACAGGAGAACTAAGATCAGATGCAACAGTACCCCGCTGAACATATGTTTAAAAATGCAGAGGTCTGAGAAACAGCAGAATCTTGTACAGGGGCCACCCGTACCGGTATTTATGGGGGTGGGGTGCAGTAGCTACTGGAGGATTATTATCCTCTTTAGATGTTTTTGCTTTTTGGCCATCTTCAGTTTGTTCCAAACCTGCTACGACAGGATAAAGGATCCTTTTTTACTGGTCTGTACTGCCTTTTTAACCTATTTTACTTGTTGCAACAATTTCTTATTAACGTTCTGCAACCCTCTTAATGTTGAATCCTTTTCCTTTTTAAGTGCTTTACTGTACAAAGAATAAAATGCTGTCATTTGTTCCTCACTTACTTTGCTTTTCTTTTCTTTCAAAATACCTTTCAGTGTCACCAGTTTAGTGTTATCATAAGTTTCATTAAATGGAAATACCCCACCAGCACAATTCTTAGTAAGCTGAAACCAGTCATGCAGATATTTACAACTTTCCTCCCATAGTTAAAATATATAAAATATGCAGGCGTTCCCTTTTCAGGGATTTGATCTTGCTTGCTTATCTTTACTCCTATTTTTTTTATTTTATAAATAAGTAATAATAAAAATGTTAGGTTTACCGTATAACTCTTGGAAAGGTAGAAAGTCTGTTGGCGTGCAGCAACAGAGGAGAGGTTTTGATCAGCCTTTTCCCACAGCACCCCCTTGCTTTCATCCCTGCATGAGCTTAAAAGTTACAGCTCCAGCATTGCGGTCAGGATAACGGGGCGGATAGATACTGTGCCCAGAACTGACCACTCTTTCAGACCCTCTGTGGGTACTTTTACACAATTACACTGTTATGTCACATGAACTTGTTGTATAGTCTAAGTCCCAATCATGCGATGGGCTCATGAACTTGTTATATAGTCTAAGTCCCAATCATGCGATGGACTCATGAACTTGTTTTAACTTTATTTTTAACTTTTAACTTTTTCTTTTTTTTTCTCATACATTCATACATTGACAGAATAAAAACATCTCTCATACTTCTTAACTTTCAATCCTGAGGGCAGGAGTGGCCCTAGATCAACTGGTACCCTAGGCAAAAGGGCTCCATGGCACCCCCCACCACACTACCTGGTGCCCCCATCCTGGTCTACCTACACCAAATAAATACTGGAAAAGTGCCCCTGCTAGACCAGTACCCTAGGCAGCCACCTAGTTGGCCAATGCCTAAGGCCGGCTATGCCTGAGGGTATCGCCCTCAACATAAGGAGGCTCCTTGTGTTAATTTGTCCTTTACTGTATGTGAACATACATTTACTATACTCATTTGCTGTGGGGTCCTCCCACTATTACTTGTATACCTTCCAAACAACTCAGTCAAACAAAAACACGGTCATGCACTAATACTACGAACACAGTCATGCACTTACCTTTTGCTAAAATTGTCTAAAAAAAAAAAAAAAAACAAACCAACCCTTCCCCCTTACAAAACAATTTCCCTGCCTTGGCTAGTATGTTTGCAAACCCTGATTAGCTGCACATCTGAGTCTCTACTATTCCATACAAAGCAGTGTGGAATTCACAGAAAATCTGTGATGGCCCCTAGTCCAGAACTGCCCTGCAGCAATACCAAAGCTCAGATCCGAGTCACAGCACCAAATTGTTATAGTCATAAATAAATAACATTAAGAATTTACCTTATATGCCTTTAGTCAAGAACAACACTTCAGGATGTGCAAACAGAAATTTTATTCTTACTGCGCTGGGAGACAGTCTTCATAGCAGATGTCAAAACAGTTTTCCTGAAGAGAGACAAACTACATCTTTTATACATTTTCTTATCAAAACTGATTATGCAGTTTTATTACATTACAATGATTTTGACTAATGAAAAACTTTGCAAATGTCTTCATCCCTTGTGATTTTCGCCTCAGACTTCACGTAAACACCTTTTTATACATGATCCACCTGCTTTCAAGGGGTCTTGCTTTTGACCTTGGATGTTTCAAACTTGCACCAGCAATAATGCACTCCTAGCCTGGAGGAGTCAGGGTAACAAATTCCTTTTGTAGTAAATACATATCTCGACTTTATGCAACACATACTATTGTCTCTTATTACATACTAAAATAATCCAGTTTAAGAAACAGTAATACTGTGGCTTATGAAGCTGCATTTTCCCAGCCCTACATACAAACTATATATGCTTGTTAACAATCATATTATAGCATCATTAATAAACTTAAATTAATATACATTTTAATAAGCTGGTCTTGTCCCATAACACTTGCAAGGGAGCTCAGAATGCCTACAGGACATACCATATAGTGCTTCCCATATGCAGTCTTTGTCATTGGCGTGCCATCTAAAAATAGCAGATATTGTTTTTATGAATCATGTGTAAGTCATGCTAGCATATATGCCACATCATGCATAACCCATTTATGGGACTGTTCACTATCTTTGTGAATCTTCCTGTTAGATACTTTATACAAGATTAAGGATGCTTGCTAAAAATACTTTTACAGTTCGGGACATTAGTGTAGAGGAATAAACTCAAAAATATGACCATACAACCTGAGCTTGATTAGTAGCTTGGATGCTTGATGGCACAGGAAGGGAGGTTAGATATGCCCATGCTGGCAGAAAAGGGCTTAGTGTCAACTGCACCATAATATTGATCTTTGGTGAAGTCCAAAGACTTGTGTGAAGTATTATCTGCAGAGGTGCTCGGTTCAGTCTGAGCCACAGATGGAGGGGTATCAGGTATGCCATTGCATGCCTACCCCTGAATACAGGATGGCAGCATGCACCTAGTGGGAAATTAGGAAAAACACTCCTTGGCAGCAATGTAACACTGCCCTAGGATCCTTTACCTCATCACCAATCTCAGACATGTGTCAGGTATTGACTAGGGAAGGCTGAAACAGGTCCACTTGACCCTGTGGATGAAGAAATATCCTGACTGCAGATGCAGCTGCACAGCTAGCTTTTGGAAGCCAAGCAAGAGTTGCAAAAAAGACAACAATTGTGCAAATTTGTTTATTAGCAAAACTCATAAAAATGGCATTGGTGGGGGTCTAACATTTCTCAGAACTGCTCAGTGGGACATATTAAACTCTGAAAGTCTCATAAATTCAAGCTAAATGAATAGAAGAGAAACAAAAATGTTCAGTGTCTACCACACAGCATAAAAACAATATAAAAGATTTACATCACAACATGGACAGCCTGATGAAAGTCGTATAATAATTCAGTATGCAGAAAATGAGGAGGCAGAATGTCATATAAGCAGAACACCCTGCAAGAAGGAAACAATATCTGTAATATGGAAAAATAAAAATTATGCTTAATATTACAGTAGTAACATAAAAGACAAAATAATTTCCACAATATGCAACAAAAAAGCTGCTTTCAGGAAGACATAAACACAAACTCCAATAAGCACCTTATGACGGTGCAGCTACAAAATGAGTCAGGCAGCAGTTCTTTTAATAGTGATAACAGAAAAATGAAAAATGTGCAGTCCAGCTGAACCAAAATAATATTGGAAATAACATTCAGGTACATCAGTAAAACATTTGAAATGATTCAATAAAACATAAAACTGAACAGGTAAGTACAGTCAAGTATTCCACCCATTTATAGTCACTCATGATACACAATTTGTCATGCTATACTTGTTGACCATAATAGAAAACTCCATACCAAAACCGTTACTTGACAAATAACAGGAACATCATTATTATTTATTTAATTACTCCAAAAAGACCAAGACAAACCGCTCAAAAACAAAAGCCAGAAGCTGTGAAGTTCAGTTCGTAAAAACGTGCACCAGAATATTAAGTCTTCCAAAAGCGCTTACAATAAAAAGTTATTATTATTTATTTAGTTGACCAGGTTAGTCCCACTAGGCTAGCAGCCTCTTTACTGCGGAGACCCGATGCAGTATTTATACTATTCTGTTGAGGTATTTCCAGACATAGGGAAACAAAAGAATTGACAAGTGCATCAACATATATGCAAAACATTAAAACCTATGATATAGCCCAAGAGAAGGGTACCATTTCACTTAAAAGCTAAGAAGGAGAATGAGTGAAAAAGAAGAAAAAAGCAGATATTATTGATGAAAGAACAGAGCCAGCACAATGGTGTTCTGTGACTCTGACAATTCTCATATCCCAAAACCATGAGAAAGTTAATAATTGCTGTAGGACTGCACCAGGTAAATGTAGATATAACCAAAATGTGCAAGTATTGCCAACAATAGAAACATCATAATTGAAGTGAGTGCAGCAGTTGTATTTAGCAAACTAGAACTTAAATCTGGTTAACCGCAATTAGAATTACACAAAGGAATCAGAAACATCATAATCCATTTGGGATTAAGAATGTATATAAAGTATTAATTTTTTTATATAAATTGAACAACAAATGTCATTCAAAAACTGTATGGCAGGTGATACAGGGAATACCTGATTTAAGAAATTTCTGTCAGTGATAAAATAACAGCTTTTGTAAAGATGCTTCTGCTATCTAGTCAAATGGCCCACAGATAGATAGGATTTGAATCATTCCTTCTGCCTCCCTGTATAAAGCTAAGACATTGACAGACAGATGGGTTTCAGTCCTCAGCACTCCGAACCAGTGTGAACAGCCACCAGTGTATGGTCTCCCAAGTCACACGACTGCCAGACATATTTAAAGTACACAAATGGGCAAACAGCCATGAATCACTGAGCAATTATCTAAATGCATCCTGACCACAAGAGCAGGCATGGAATATTCAGTTTCCCTGGCTATGTTCTTTCACTATCCACACCCTTGCTCCACATTATAAACCCCACTGAGAAGAGTTTTTGGTCTAGCTCCCTAGATCCCTTCCTCACCACTGTCTCTGAGTTTTAGTGCCTTTCAATGCACATTTGCCAACAGTAACTGTACTAAACTGCAACATTCACATGCACACACACACACACACACACACACACACACACACACACACACACACACACACACACACACACACACACACACACACACACACACACACACACACACACTCCAAACACACAGATTATTTCTGTTTAAGGCTGGTAATATTATCCAATACTATAACCTTCTGTCGTGACACATGGTAATAAACTGCCATTACCAGAGCTTATCAGGCTAGGGACTCCCCAGTTCACATTTCTCTTGCATTCTGATTCAGAAAATGGTGGCATATTTATATATATATAAATCTCAACTTCCATACCATGATGATAGTTCAAATAAGCATTCAAAAGGTTGAATTAAATTCAATAAATAATGGATAAAGTGATATGTTCGGTCAAAAAAATCATTTCTGTTCATTTAGACCAAATGTCATTTGGCAGAAAACAAGTGGCTGGAATACATTTGACAAACAAATTCACCAGAAAACTAATTTTATGAAACAGCACACTTTTTGCAAGGACAGGCCTTGTCAGTAGCCATTATGTGACATTGTTTTTTCATGTAAACCTTAATATATTGTCACATCCTTGTTGTACAACATTTTACAAAGAAAATACATTAGTTTCTGTAAAATACAGATATTTCTCTTACTCAAATGTGGTAGAATTTCTTCTCTTCTCAAAGCCTATGGAACTACAATGTGATGGTATGTTAGTGAGGGTGGCCCTGACCAAAGGGAGAGCAGTGGGGGCTTCTTCACTTTCAGAAAACAATTCATTCACATGTTTTCCTTTTACATACATTCTCTCAAATGACATTCTATATAACTAAGCAAAATCAGGGATTTGTATTCAGTCCTAGAAGTCTGAAGATATTCACACAATTTCAACACCACAGGGCTCAACGGTCAGTAGAAGTGCTACCACAGTGTCAGGAGCTCAGCAAGTAGTACACTTGCCTTTGGTGATGGAAGATCAGAAGGCTGTGGGTTCTCTTCTGACAACAGGTGCTTTGGTTACTTTTCCAATACTGACACTGCAATGTAGCATGGGGCCGCTGCACTCATGAATGTATCATCATTTTGATGAGATGTTAAATTGAGGTCCAATCTTACTGAGTTAGTGGTAGCTTAAGTAGCTATAAAAGATCCTGTGCCACTTACTGAAAAAATAGAGTAGAAGAAGCTCTCCCCTGAAAAGAGCCCTGTGTCCTAAATTGACTAACCCAGTCAACAAAGCGTGGATAAATAAATAAGCAGACATACTTCAGAGATATCCTATTTTTTCTAGACTTATCATTAACTTTTTACAATAAGAGAACACATAAGGCAACTGACTACAAATGCAGCTGGTTATGTCCTGAATAGTCAAATAATGCACTAGAGAAATTAAACAACTGATTGAAGTCTGACCAAGTAATGACATGTTTTTACCCTGGAAAATATGCACATTTACTAGTAGATGCAAATCCTGTTGGACTTGGTAAAACACAAAGAAAAAAAAAAAAACAGCGAATGTTTCAAACCCATCACATATTTTATTTTATTTTATTTATTGTAGTTGGTTTACCAGGATAGTCCATTGGGCCATAATGAACCCGTTTTCAATGGAGTCCTGGGGAGAAAAGCTCCAAAAAATATATTTTTGTAATTTTGAACATACATTCTTAGATACAAACAAAGTTTAACAATAGGTACAACAGTTAAAGATAAAGCAAAATCAAGTAGTACAGCAAGTGTGCATTTAAAATACATTGCAGGAAAATGAATTAACTATTTAACATGAGCTTATCCATTTATGCAGAGTAGATTAAGAGAACAGGTTACTAGAAAGGAAGAGGAGGTACAATGACCTGATGAAGTGGGGGAAGAGGAGGGATATGGAGTCAATTATTTATATGGACTTGACTGGTTGATTAAAGATGTGAGCAGAGCCTGGAGTAGGTGAAGAGTAGGTTATGTAGGGTGGGAGCAGGAGCATTCCCAATGAGATGTCAGGTGTGTATGAAGGGATTTTTTGAAAGCAGTGTGATTAGAGGTGGTGCGGATGAGTGGGGGAAGGGAGTTCCAGAGGCGAGCTAGGTTGAAGGATAGAAGGTTTTTGCCTGGAGGATGTGTAGGTTTATGTACTTTGAGTAGGTTTTGATTGTTTGATCTTAATACTCTATTGGGTAGGTGCATATTAAGAGCAGGAGATAGGGAAGGACAGAGGGAGGGATTAAGGATAAGCTTGTGGGCTAGAGTTAGTTGTGTGTAAGTAAGTTGATTAGGAAGCTCTAGCTATTTTAGTTTCTGGAGGGAAACACAGTGGTGGGTAGAAGACTTGTGGCTAGTGGCGAATTTTGCAATTTTATTGTAGCAAGAGGAAAGTTGTTTTTTGAGAGAGGATTTAATGTTAGTTAGGAGTGGGGCGCCATAGAGAAGGGAGGGGATAAGGAAGGATGTAGCGAGAGTTGTTCTAGTGGCAGAGGTGAGGTATGCATTTTGTCTATAAAGCATACCAAGTTTTTGATGGGTCTTTTTGATGTTTTTTTGTAGGTGAGAGGTAAATTTAAGTTGGTTGTCAATTTGTACCCCTAGTAGTTTGGTGTCCGACACCAATTCTAGGGGTGAGTTATTTTGGCTAATGATTGAAAATTTATTCATATTGAGAGAAGTAGCTTTGGAGGGAGTAAAGATCATAAGTTTGGTCTTGGAGGCATTAAGAGCAAGATGTTTTTTTAACATCCATTGCTCTGTTGTGGAGAAAGCATCCTGAGTTAGTTTTTGAAGTGTAGTGATGGAGGTGGCTGAGCAAATGATTGTTGAATCATCTGCATACTGGATGATGTTTGAGAAAGGGAGTGATTTGTGAAAAGTCATTTATAAATATGTTGAAGAGAACAGGACCGAGAATGGAGCCTTGTGGAACACCTGTGAGGGTACTAAGAAATGAGGAGGTAGTTTTTTTCCATTTTATTGCTTGATATCGGTTGGATAGGTAACTAGAGAACCAATTCAAGGAGGAAGAAGAAAGGTTAAGTTCAGAGAGCTTAGTAATGAGTAGGCTATGTGAGATGGTATCGAAGGCTTTGGAGAGGTCTAGTAGCAATGTAGAAACAATTAAGCCAGAATCACGAGCTCTATTTACTGTTTCTAGGAAGGAAAGGAGGGCAGTCATTGTGCTGTGGTTGGGTCTGAAGCCATGTTGTGTGGGAGATATAAGGTGGTTGTCTAGGAGATGAGGAAGAAGTTGAAGTTGAACACATTTTTCTAGGATTTTTGAAATAGGGGACAGGATGGCTATGGGACGAAAGTTAGTGACATTGTTGTTGTTGCCCCCTTTGTGGAGTGGAATAATATAAGCCTGTTTCCAAATTTGGAGAACTGTGCATTCTTTTAGGGAGCGGTTGATTAGGATGCTAATAGGATATGCAAGTGTTTCAGCAGCTATACTGAGAAAGCAGGAAGGTATGTTATCAGGGGCGTTGGTACCAGGTTTCAGTTTGAGAAGGAGTTTCTTTATAGTAGATGTTGGTACGGGAGAAAAAGAGAGGGGAGTGGAGTTGGGAGAGGGAGAGTTGGAGGGTGGAGGTGTTTGGGGTAAAGGTTGGGTAGCGGAAGAGGTGGAGGAGTTAGAGGAAGGGAAGCAGGGAGTGGAATTTTGTAAGGATAGAGTGTGAGTGGGGGGAGTGGAATTTGGGAAGGATAATGAGTGAGTGGGGGGGTGATGGGATGCTTGAGGGTATGGTGGAGTTGGAGAAAGAAGAGGTCAGTTTGGCAATAGAGTCAATAAAAATGAGTTAAATTGGGTGGCCAGGTCTAGTTCTGAGGCTTTCGGGTCTGGGGTGGGAGTATCTGGCCTACTAGGGTGAAGGAGACTAGAGATTCCTTTCCAGAATTTTTGAGGGTTGTTTTTATTTTGGTTTTGGAGTGTAGAAAAATAGCTTTGTCTATCAGAAGTGATGAGTTTCTTTACTTTATTTCGAAGCATTTTATATTCGTTAAGGAGCAGATTTGTCTTAATTTTTTGGTAGCGTGCCCAGACTTTATCTCTTTGTCTCATAATGGCAAGAGTATGTTTGGATAGCCAGGGTGCTGACTTTGTTTTATTCTCTTAGTCTTTAGGGAGCTTGAGAGTCGAGTAATTGCAAGAATGTTGTATTAAAGTGTGACACTGCCATGTCTAGGGGTAATGTTTTTAGACAATTCCAATTAATTGTTTGTAAGGAATTTATGAAGATAGTTGGGTTGAATTTTTTGTGGTCTCGGATAGTTATATAGTTGTGGGTTTGTTGAAGGATAGTGGGTAGTCGGTTAGTGAAAATGGGTAGGTGATCACTAAGAGAGTCTGGAAGGGTGCCACTGTTGGAGAAATAGTGAGGATGGGAGACAAGGATCCAATCCAGTATACTTCCACTGGAGAGGTTTTTTGCGGGGCGAGTTACTGAACTGATTAGTTGAGAGAAGTTGTATAGGTTAATATTTATGGAGTTTGTTGGAGATTGTATACAAGTCCAATTGATGTTTACATCTCCTAGGATTATGGTTTCATTACTAATGTTACTAGAGATCCAGGAGAGGATAAGTTCAAGAGTGGAGATATTATCACCTGGGGGTATATAAAGGGATGCTAAACAAATGTGTTTGTGATCGTTGATTTGTAGTAGAGTAAGGAGAAGTTCAGCATTGTTAAAGTGTGGAGTAGGTTTATTGTAGGGAGTGACTGCTAGGGAGGATGAATATATGAGGGCTACCCCACCTCCCTTTTTGAGAGGTCTGTCTTTCCTGATGATGGAGTAGTTTAGGGGAATAATCTCAGAGTCATTTATATGAGGTCTTAACCAGGTTTCAGAAATAGACAGGATATCAGGTTTATTGTGTATGAGCCATGCGTGGAGGTTTGGGACTTTATTTACTATACTTTGGGAGTTTAAGGAAGTAAATAATAGGGATGTATTTGTGGTTGTTATAGGGGATGGACCAGGGTTTGGGTGGATATCGCCAGAAATGAGAGTATTAATACACTGTTGTATGAAGCTGTTTGTATGAGCAGATAGTATAGTAAGGAGTTTGTCTTCTGTTGTGTATTGGAGGGATTTGCAAGTAGTTATAGAGATGGGGAGTGTATTGTAGGAGAGAGGTTTGTATTGGAAAAGAAAGAGAATGTTAGAAGGGTACAGATGGGGGAAATAATCGAGTATGATTGTGAGAGAGGTGTGTCCTGATGATTGGTTATATGAAAGTGTTGGGAATGTAGGAATAAAGTGGGTTGGGAGGGGTGGTTGCAGTAGAATGAAGAGAAAAGGAAGAAGAGAGAAAGGGAGATGAGACAGAGTTTTGGAAACATGATAGGAAGGAGATAAGATAATAGTTGTGAGTAGAGCTAGTGGGTGTATAGAGGATATGTAAGTATTGAGGAGTAGGTAGATTCCCTATGTTGTAGGAAGTATGTGGAGGAGTATAGTCAGTATGGGGGGGGTGTGGTGTGGTTGTGGGAGAAAGGAGTGGTATGGTCAGGAAAGATGATGAATAGTGTTTGTGTGAGGTGTATTGGAGGGCTGATTTTGGCGGGAAAAAAGGAGGGTGTGTCTAGCTGTGTGCCAGCAATTGGAGTAGAGTAGCAGAGGGTGTGGTTTATGGAGGAATAAAGGTAGAGGTGCCGGGGGTGGGTGGGATTTGGGGGCAGGGTAGGGGAGCGGAGTGAGCCCGAAGGGCGAACGGAGCGGGTAGAGCCCAGTAGATCAGTAGAGGAGCGAAAAACTATCAGTAGAGCAGTGTTCAAGAAGGGTAAGTAATAGAAGGGTAAGTGGAGAGGGCCTAGATGTGGTTGGGAAGTGGACTAAGAGTATCAGGGGAAAAAGTGAGGGACTAAGATGTGAGAAGTGAGAGTCAGAAAGAGAGAGAGTCAAGAACAGAAAAGTCTAATATCAAGGGGTAGGGATATCCCCTAATGGATAGAGGCTATCTATGCATCAGAGAACGAGTAGGGCTAAGCAGATAAGGGGAGAAGGGACCAACAGTGCTGGGAAGAAAAGTGAGGAATAGAGGGCAAGGAGTAGAGGTGGGGGGGGGGTCAGGCTGCTGGCACTCCAGACAGGGAGAAAGTGACTTCGGCTAGTAGGATTACAAAGGCCTTCAGGCTTAGTAGTAACACATACTTTCTTGAGTTCTGTTGGAGAGCCTCTCGGGAGCGTTATCCTCAAAGGCAGTTGTAGCAGCCCAGGGTATGTATTGCTAAGGCAGTAGGGAGTACAGCTTTGGTTGGGTCCAGTATCCACCCAGGCAAAAACACAGGGGGAGATTCAGGGCAAGAGAGCTGGAGGACAGGAAGGAAGGAAGAAGTCTGTTAGTGACGGAATAAAACATACACTAATCACTTACTACTGTTTAAAGTGACTAAAACAGACAAGTACTACACATATATGCAGGACACAACCTGAGCATTTAACACGCACTTCACAGTATGACTTTGTGTAGGAGGCAGCTCATTTAGATATATTGTCGCCAAAAAGAAAAAACAACCAGAACATCTAAACACGCACCTTAAAAACAAACATTGTTCAGTAGGCAGTAACTATAACAGTAGAGTGATAAACAAAACAAAATGCAGGAGGAGTCAGGTAGGTTGGAGGTATAGGCAGATAAGTTATGAACTATGTGCCTCCCAATTGCACGTGTGATACTACTAGTAGGACATCTACAGAATTAATAAAACACTATGCGAGTGCTAATGTGCTAGCTGGACTAGTGACGCTGTAACAAAGATGCACAAGGTAGACTGGTGTAGCGTCGCTACTAAAAGTAGAGCGACAGAATTAACTAATCATAGCTTACATGTAGAATTAGCTAAACAGAGCTTTCATTTAGGTAGGAATAGCGATATAATGTAACTAGACCACTTGCGAGATGCTAGTATGCTAGCTGGACTAGCGACGCTGATATGTAGAATTACTAAAACATAGCTTCCATAGCGACAGAATTAACATAACCATAGCTTTCATGTAGAATTAGCTAAAACATAGCTTTCGTTTAGGTAGGATAATGATATAATGTAAATACACCACTTGCGAGATGCTAGTATGCTAGCTAGAGTAGCGACACTGTACATGTAGAACTAACTAAAACATAGCTTCCATTTAGGTAGGATAGCGATATAATGTAACTAAACCACAAGCGGGATTCTAGTATGCTAGCAAACGCTGTTACAACATACATTAACTAAAACATAGCTTCCATTTAGGTAGGATAGCGATATAATGTATCTAAACCACTTGTGAGATGCTAGTATGCTAGCAAACGCTGTTACAAACATATGCAAAGGTAGACTTCACTCTATATTAGTTGCGAGGGCTGGAGTAGCAGCAGGGCAAGCGTCGCAATTACAGCCTCGCAGTAGTGAACTTCCCAGCTATCCAGTATGAGGAACGTTACAGCAATGAGTCTACAAGTGGCTAGTGTTTCACTTGGATTAGCATATAGTACTAACAGTAGAGATTCACGACAACCATTCACAGATGAAGCAAACGAGTTGAACAACAGAAACGCAAGTGATAAATGGTAGTTTCACAGTAATAACAGAAGCGCAAATGATAAATTCTAGCTTCACAGTGAATAATACAGAAAGGTACAACAGTGGTGATGAAAACCTTATACAACAGAAATACAATGGTACAAGATATACAAACTCCAACTTACCGAAGAACACACTCGCAGCCAGGGATGCACAGCAGCCAGGAATGGGCAATTTAAAAATGGCGCCCAGGAGTAGGGAGGGAATTTATAACATCAGATGGGGGAGGGGCATGAAGAGAAACTGGCGGGAGCAGGAAGGACGGAAGATGCGACATTAATAGTGGGGGGGGCGATGTAGTAGCAACAGTTGAGATAAAAAAAAAGGGGGGGGAGAAGAGCGAGACAGACGGAGCAGATCAAATGGAGTGGATATAGAAGAACAACAAGCGACAACAGTTTGGGGGGGTGAGTAGTGAGGGCTAGAGAAGGCAGGAAAATGGAGAGGATATAAAAGAAGAGCAGATATAGGTGGGCAGAAAGTGAAAGATGGATAGGAGAGAGAGAAAAGGGAAGAGAAAAAAAGCAGAGTGAAACTAGATTAGGTGATAATACGAGGGACAAGTTAATGATGTTATGGATGTAGGGAGCAGGGGAGGTATCAGTTAGCTGAGCCCAGTAGATCAGTAGAGGAGCGAAAAACTATCAGTAGAGCAGTGTTCAAGAAGGGTAAGTAATAGCAAACATATGCAAACATATGCAAACAGAACTTTAATAAATGCTGAGGAATATATCTCAGACTGAAAAAAAGTCACCCTCTCAATAATATGGTACAAATATTTCCATTTAGACATGTAATGGTAGAGATTTATCCTGATTATTTGCAGAAAGTGACTAGAAA
Source organism: Protopterus annectens (assembly GCF_019279795.1). Taxonomy (NCBI): domain Eukaryota; kingdom Metazoa; phylum Chordata; order Ceratodontiformes; family Protopteridae; genus Protopterus; species Protopterus annectens. Next base: position 776,869,465 of record NC_056728.1, read on the forward strand.
TAATTTGGAACAATGTAAGAACATAATCCCTGGCAATGACAGAATGATGGCTTCTCACATGATAACCACATTCTTTTAAATTGTTTAAAAAGAAGAGAAATTGAGTCCCAGCTGATGTCAATTCAACAACAGACCCCACAACATCAGAATAAATGTGGATCTTATACTCCAAAAAAGTTATATTAGAGTAAAACATAGTACAAGATTAGTGATGGTGCACAACTTACCTTTAAAACTGTTAAAGCACCTATCAGAGTCTCCACATAACAAATTCATATTAAAAGGGGCAAGTCTTCCCATAATGGTGGAACTACAGACAATAACATTAGGGATAGCTTTTACTGGATTTGTTTGGATTAGGCACTAGGATGCTAGACATTTCTCTTATTATCTCTGAGCCTCGTGTCATGCATATCACAGACCATGTCTTTGAATCACTTTGATAGTCAAAGTCACAGAAACTATATTGATTTTGATCTACCATGTAAATGTTCTGGTCAGTTCAGTATTGTGCAAAATACCAACATCACCAACACAACCCTGCACTGAATTTAGTTCGAACTTCTCTGAACTCTTATCCACAAAAGATCTTTGAATGATAACAGATGATTACAACACGCTCCCAGAAATAAACTCTCTTACTTACTTTAACCACAAAAGTTATTCCCATCATGGGCAACATACACTTAGTGTTTGGCTTAGAAAGCATTCTTAGGGCAGGCAATGTTCAACCCTTTCAATGTTCAGTAGTTTCCTGACTTTTCCAGTTATTCAGATTTCAGAGAAAGCTTTTGGATGGTTCGAAAGATTTATGGGAAACTTAGGCAGTGCATCAAAGTTTGTAAACCTGAACAGTATTCTTGGAAAGTGGTATATCCAAATATTTTTTAGAGCATATAGGAACACATCTCACTCAACTACATCACATTCACTAGCTCAGATTTCATTTGAATTTCACATCAAAACTGTAGTGCCATCTTTCAAATATGGAATGGTTGTTACAAAAAAAGTATCAAGTGGGACTGGAACAAATTAATAATAATGATAATTTATGCTGATAATAAGGCATATTCTGTGCACTGACAGTATAGGCTGGTAATAAGACATATTCTCTGCATGATTTAGAAGCTGGAACCCAAGAGTCCATTTTGAAACAATTAAGATCCACTAAAACTAATTTTCAGCAGAATCCTATTTACTCTTTCAGGTCAAAGGTTCTTTGGTTACTATAGAAAAATGGACATAGGGTGAGTAGATACTGCTCCTCTTTGTAAAAAAAATATTACTAGTAGTAATATTTCAGGCCACTAGATTTTAAAATCCTACAAATGTAACTGTTTTTGTTAAATACTCAGTCTCAAGAAACATTTCTCTAATAGGATAACAAGACATATTGCACATCTCAAGGATTATGAGTAGGACTAAAATGTTAAAGCAGAGGTAGAGCTGGCTGTTCTGGTGCCGGTGTTGTGCTCCAGTCTGGCACCCCCCTCAGTTTTAAGTTGAGGAGCAAAAGAAAAAAAAAAGATATCCAGACTTGTGGAGTAAAAAAATAAATAAATAAAAAATAAAAGAAAAAAAAGTTATTTCATTTTAAATGCTAGCAAACTGCTTCTTACAGTAGCAAACAGCTGCTACAGTTTTTGCCATATACAGAGTGCTAAAGCACTTCAGTTCAAACTGCAAATGCATTATCAGCATTCATTTCTGACTGCCGGTAATGCACCGAAGACCGATTAGTATCTGCCAGTCATGACTCTTAACATTTTGCTTCCCCTTTGTCTCACCCTAGCTACACTTCTGATGTTAAGTGTTGTATAGCCATACAATTCTGAAGTCTGATGAAAAACAGACTCCTTAGTATTCATAAAATATAAGGCAACAGTTGTGTGGCTGCACATAGTTCACATAAGTAACAGATTTAAACTGCTTGAAGTACAAATACTCATAGGTTTCTTAACTCTGAAGATAGGTCTAGCATTGTTAAAGAAATATGCAGCATCAATTAGAATATATTCTCTGTGCTGTGGCTAGAACCTCCACCAGAAATTACATGAACTGTATGTCATTTGTAACAAAATCCACAGAATCTTTGCTTCATTCTCCCTAAAGCAGGTGTCAGTACATCACCCTTTGCATACCCAAGTGGCTACCTGTAAATAAACACTCTTGTCTCTTTAATTTAACTCGTATTTGTAACTTCTTTCATTTAATGATTCTCCCCAGTTTGTCTCCAGATTATATAAGAACAACACACCATTAACTCAGATCATATGGATAGCACACACTCACTTTTGTTGCTGCAAGATCAGAAGGCTATGGGTTCTATTCCCAGAGCTGAGTTTTGGATTAATGTTGCAATACTGACACTGCATAATGAGAGTGCTGCACTCCTAAGTATGCCATCCTTTGGATGAGACAGTAAAGCTGAGGACCCATCTACCTGAGTTGGTAGTTGCTCAGGTGGATGTAAAAGATCCCATGGCACTTAATAAAAAAGAGTCAAATTTTCCTTAGTCAGTATGAATACCACCTTGGGTCCTCCCTGAAAAGAGGACATTAGCCTAGTGAAACTAACTGAATCAATGAAAATAACATAAATTAAATAAATAAATACCCCAAATAATAAATAAATACATTATATTGACTTAAAACATGATGCACTTCCTATTGTTTTTCAGAAATATGAGAACATTAAGGAATTAATGATCAAACACATTATACACTGCTTTACTGGTTTTGTTGGGAATTGGCACTAGGATACTAGAGAATCCTGAGCTTAAATGTCTTAAAGCAAGTCATAAGCTGCTCATGCTGAATATTCCCCATTTTTGAACAGCAGTCCACCACTAGACATATCCTTTAGCAGGATTTACTCCTCAAATGTAAGTTCAAGGCTTTCTGGATCCCATCCCTGTTTCATTTATATTACAGGTTGTGTTATAGTATTCACTCTTCCCTTTTAACATTTCTCCAAATCTTTTGGATTTCTAATACCATGATTGAATGGACCCCATTATTATTTCAGTCTTTGATGTCAGCCAGAAGTGCTCTTAGTGGCACCTGCAGTGGTCCAGTAATGACTCTTTCTGCAATTTGTATGGACTTACATATATCGGTAACATATCTAAATACGATTGTAGATTTTTTTTATTAAAACCTATTGCTCCTACTACTATTGAAACTGTTTGGGTATCATCCTTCCACATTGCTCTCATTTCTGCCTGCAAATCCTGATATTTTATGATTTTGTGACTGTACACAAGGCACTGTAGTCACTGGGTGTAACAATTTCAATGATCAATGCTACTTTTACCTTCTTTTCATGGACCAATATATCTGGTTTACTCACATTTGTCTTTTAAACTGTTGATAATGGGTGATCCCATGTGATGTAGACATCATCATTTTCTATGATGCTTTGAGGCTCATGTTTCCAGTGTTTTTCAGCTACTTCATTATTATAATTTTTGCACAATCCCCAGTGCAACAATCTTGCCACATTGTTATGCCTTTCAATATACACTCTTTCTTCCATTAGTATGTCACAACCAGCAACAAGCCCTAGAGTAACCACTGCAACTGAGAAGGAAGAACATTAACATTTCCTTGGGACAGAGGCATCATACATTAGTGAGCCTTCTGCAAGTGATAAAGTGATGCATAACCAGCACTACTGGTACATAATATTAATTCTTTATGTTGACTTTGCAGAAGGATTGTTGGGTGCAGCTTTAAATGTTTGCTCTAAAATAATTTACATGTGGCAGATGTGTACAAATCCCCTTGTAAGGAGTTTGGACTGCATTTATAAATCCTGTGCATAATATCTTAGAGTTTGTTTACCATTTTTGTCTGTCATAGAATGATAAATAAACTCTTTCTGAGTCATAATGAATAAATAAATAAATGAATAAAGCAAAGTGTAAATAAATACAATAATTAAGTAAAGCAATACTAAGCAGTGGAGCAGGAGTGTGCAACAGGAATTGAGCAACTGTGCTCCACTGCATAACCCTAAGCTAATGACACCACTTTCCTACACCAGGTCAGTCCTATACTGTCCAAACCATGTTAAGCTGTGGGACAACACAGGTGAATTGCACAACAGTACTGCACTTGGCAGTGCAGAGACTCTCACTTCTTTACAAATATGTTGCTTAGCATTGATTCTCCCTTTTTGCCAGTATGTTGCTTAGCATGCACTGCTCAGGAACATACCAGCACCCCCCCAAAAAAAATCTAAGTTAAGCAAAACTGCAACCATACATTAGTCTATCTCACCCCTCACACATGTAATGATTCTAGTGAGTTTTTGACAGAGCACCATATCTCCTCATTAACATATTATGGTAATAAGCCAGCCCACTTGCATCATGACCATGATTCATTAATAAATCACACTCATTCATGGTGGACACAGTCAGAGATACTGATTAAGGCAGCTACCTGCTGTACAGCATGCTTTACCAAGTAGCTAGTGTAGCTATTGAGTAAGGTGTGCTGTACTGCACATAGTTGCCTTAACCAGTAGTGCTGTGTAGCACTGTCTGGCCACCCATAACGTCATTCCCAAGCAGAGGAGCACCTGGAACACTAATGCATACCAGCCATGAACCACTTAGACTACCCTGTTTTATGTCTATGTGTTAGTCTCCAGGGTCATATCAAACACAAGGAGCGTGATGGACTTATTCGTCTGCACCTTATGTTGTACAATAAATGGTCTAGTGCCGACTCTTGTTATAGTCACTAAGCAGGTTAGCAGTCTACCTTCTCTTTTTCCTCATTTAAAAGTGCACATCTTCTAGTGAGAGGTTGCTGGCTTCAGTTCATCAAGACATGAAGCTGTAAGCACATAATACTGCATCCTTTATCTTGTGTCTGTTATTTTTGTGGTAGCAAAAATGAATAGTTAGTAACTGTCCTTAGCAACAGGGTAAAGGCAGGATCAGTGCTACACACTGACAGTTTGACTTAATAACTGAAACATGACTGGAAGTCCCTATAATAAGCCATAGTTAAAATGAAGGATGACTGTGTGTGTGAGGGTTATATAAATTAATCATTGATTATTCTAGGTGGCTGTTTGACATTGATCTAAACATTATACTAAGTTGAGCAGGAAATGAATGCTCAAAGAAATAACAACTAAAGTGAATTTGTTTATGAATGCCAATTTACTTCCACAGATCTTTAGCTATTTGAATCTGGAGGACTAAGAAAAAAAGAATTAGAACAGGGCATCGTCCAAGATTTTATAGGAGAGTTGCTTGTTTGCTTGCTTGGGGAGCCTGGGAGCCACTAGTAATGAAGAAGCTAGGTTTATTTTGGCTAGAACCTTTGAAAATAAACCAATGGGTCTCCCATTTTCAGGAGGACCAATGTCTCATTTATCTATTTGTTTGTTTATGTACTTATTTTGGAAGTATAAAGTCATTAGTATTTGAAGAGTGTGCATTCCTAAAGTACTATTGGATTTAGAGACTTTTAAAGGGGGCATGTATTATACTTTCTGAGAAATGGGGATTTGCACCCCCCAGCCTTCTGTAGCATCAGACCTGATTCTTGGTTATTCTATGTGTTTCACATTCCTTTAGTTATATACACACACACACACATATATATATATATATATATATATAGAGAGAGAGAGTTATTACAGTGTGATACCTTAAACCTCATGTAATAATGGCTCTTGGGATATATGCAAATGACCTATTAAGGACATCAAGTGTTTCGGTTATATGTCTTCAGAATATCCATCACTTTTTACTTTTTCTTTTTAACTTTTTGTGGATGCATTCAGGCCAATAAAATCAAACCCCACTTGCTGTGGACATACATGTTTCAGCCTTCTTATGACCTTGTCAGCACAGCATAAGCGGTGCTGAAACACTTGATGTCCTTAAAGGACAACAACAGGATATTAAAGCAGATTGCTCAACCTGCTGTCTCTTTTAGTCCCTGTTCACTGATACAGCCTCGAAAAGTCACCCATGCAGCTTTAAAAATAAATCCACTCAACTGTTTTCCCTGTTAGGCTTTCTACCTTCCATACTGTTTTACTTTCACTTTGAAAACCAAGTTGAAAAATCTCTAGCTGGCTCTGAAATGATGATGTCACATCTGCCAGAGCTCTTGCTCTAGCTACAGGGACGTCTCCTCCCCCAAAGTGATGTAATCCCCACCTGATTTGCATGCTGTATAGAAGAGCCAGTGGACCTCCCACATTATGATGTCAGAGCTGCCTTGCCCAGCCTACTCTTAACCTAGCAAAAATGTCAAACTATAATCTCACTTTTCTGAAGAGCCCTACCGATATGTAACAAAGTACAGGCAGAAGCACAGTAACAGCTGCAAAAACTAAGAGCATAAATTTGCAATGACCATGCGTAGACATTAATTGCATGTTTTTACATAAGAAGCAGATGTCTGTCACAATTAATCGACAACACTACATCAGATTACAAGAAGTATGCAATACCATAATTTTCTTAAATTACCACTTAAAAAAGCATGTGGGTGCTGTCATGCAAGTCTGTCAAATACTTTGTGTTTATAGTGAATCATTTGTTAGCTATTTAACCAAACAGAAAGGAAAAGTAAGTGGGAGTTTGATGCTTTGCAAAACAGTGATTATTCCCAGTGCTATGGAGCTTGGTTCTAAATTTGACAGGAGTGAAACAAAAAAAAAAAATCTCCCACTGTAAGGAAGGAAAGGCTGACAAGAAAACAGTACATTAGTCTGGTCACCTGCTCTGAGCTGTCAATCATGTGCAGATAATGGGTCAAATTACCCTTAGCTCTTTGACAGCTAGGTTATGTAAGTGTGAAGAGGGAGGGGAGATACCTTAAAGAACTAGATTTCAGCCTTCACAAAAGAAATCATGATAGCATTTCTAAGAAGAAAGAGCAATAAAATGCACTTTTCAGTTCTGTTCTGTAGCATTTGCACTGCTTGTGTTTGAAGTAGTCATTGAAAAAGGATAACATTTTAACCAAAAGTAGGTGACTGTAACACAGCAGTGAATGCCTGTAAAATCAGTGAACTGACAGGAGCTTTAGGGAAAACGTGGCATATGTGATGCAGTTTTTTGGAGACAAACAATCCATTCTGCCATACTTAGAGGCAGACTAAACAGTCAGAATTATTTCAAGATGCCAGACCCCATGTGGTCAGTCAGAAATTGCATATAAAATACCTAAAAAGCTCTAAATAGTCCCAGAGTGCTGTTAAAAAGTAGGAAACACCACACTATGGTGAAATAAACATGTTTTTTTGAGTCTGTGGGTGCGGTTGTCCTTTAATGGGTTATTTGCATATATCCCATAGGACTCTTATTACAGGACGTTTAAGGTATCACAGAGTAAAAACTCTAATCAGCAACAACAATCACAACCTGAATCCTGTTTATTAGTTCAAATTTCATACATCAAATCCCTAACCTCCTTTGTTTTTTTGTTTGTCATATTACAACAAAGTTTAGTATAAGGTATCACACTGTAAAAACTTTTATTGTACTGTTTTACTAATTGGTTTGTCTGTGTGACTTTTTTATTCTTTGGTTTGGATATTGTTGCTGATTAAGCCTAATGCTTAGTATCCTTGCATTTCTTTTTCCAGGTTTTGTCTCTGTTTTGATCAGGGAAGAACATAGCCATCAGGTCAGGTCGAGTGCAACAATGACTTCCTACATGAAAATTTCACAAATGTCTGCAAAGACTAAAGTCCATTTGAAAAGGGCAGGGTATGTATTGTGCATGTGATAAAAGTAATAGCCATTGAAGTCAGATTAGTGGCTTTTAAGGCAATTGTTGATTTACTCCCCTTTATCCCTGTGACAGTTTGAAGGAAATCTACCCACACTTGGCACACACCAAACATACACACACACAAACAAACACACACAAACACACACACAGTTTGTACTTTGTATCTTTTCTGCTTGCTTACTTGCTAAGGACACTGTGCTTGCTTCTTTACTGAAGTAGGAGGGTCAATCTATCTAAGTTGTGCACACATGATTATAAACAGCAGCATACCTGACTTTTCTGGATACATAACCCCTTTCTGAAGTAGTATGCAAAGAACTGGCTTGTTTAATCCAAACTCCTGTCTGACTGACAATGCATAAGGCTGCTGTCCCCTAGTGATCTCAGGACTGCACAAATAGACCCTCGCAGCCTAAATATAGGAACAGAAAAGGGTATAAGTACACATTTCCACAATCTGCCATATAAACAGGAAGACAGTATCCACAGTGATTTGCTTTTCCACATTGTTGTAGTAATCTCCCACTGAGACTAGGACACATAATTCATTATTGGAACCCTGCTACCAGATGTTTGCTCCAGATGTAGCCTGGTCAGGAGGGATGTCAACTGCAACCCGAAAATGTGCTCTTCTACAGGAAAGTACACTTGGCTGTTTGATTTGACTACATTCACATCTGTCTTAATGTTGTCCTCTCATACTGTTACACATATTAATAAAAGTCCCTCCTTGCACTCAGTGCTATTCTGACAAATATTTTTTTCTGCATGGGGGGCAAACCCCCCTGCACCCCCCCATGTGGGGGGCTCCGCCCCCACATCCCCCGTAAATTAAATATACCAAGTCCAAGATCGCACTACAGTGGGAAAAAGTTAATTTCATAACCCCACTATATCAAGCCCCCCTGCAGAAACATAGTAAAATAAGAAGTTATGTATCTACCATAACGTTCCATGTTAGTTGTCTTCTTCTCACCTTCTTTCTTGCTGGATGGGTTCAGAGCCGACCCTCAGCTCCGACTCGGCCAATACTAAAGCTCAAGAGCTTATTCCACTGGCTCGAGGCTCCCCTATATCCCACAATGCTAGGCGGTAACTACTCAGATCTTGTTTGATAGCTAAAACCAAGCAGTTCTGGTCTCCATAGAATGGAGAAGAGAGAAAAAGAACTCACCTCTATATATAAAACTGTAGGTAAACTACCACAAATATAAAAAAGGAGAATAGAGGTGGTAGAACATGTGGGAAGGAAAAAATCCCAATGGAAGATCCCAAATATTCCTATCGGTCTGTCCAGGCTAGGGGGAAGGAGGGTGGGAGGCGAGAAGAAGACAACTAACTTGGAACATTATGGTAGGTACATAACTTCTTAATGTTAAGTTGTCAATCTCGCCTTCATTCTTGCTGGATGGGACCGTGTCCCTAGCACCTTACTCCGGGTGGCCTATCGGAACAGACTCTTGAAAACAGTGGAACCAAAGTTGGCACGGTTTCTGGAGGCCATATCCAATTTGTAATGCAAAATAAAGGTATGAGGAGAAGCCCATGTGGCTGCTGCACAAATGGAATCTATTGGTAGCCTGTCCTGAAAAGCTACAGATGTAGCTAATGCCCTACTTGAATGAGCTCTAGGTCTTGAAGGCAGTTTTTGATGTCTGATTTCATAGATGAAGGTAATTATAGAGGTAAGCCATCTTGAAAGGTTCACTTTAGTAACTGGAAGGCCCAATTTCCCTTCCGCATAAGACAGGAAAAGTTGATCAGATTTCCTGAACTGTTTAGTCCTGTCTAAATAATATCTAAGTTGGCGATGAACATCTAGAAAATGTAACTTTTGTTCCGTCCTGTTGGAATAATCAGGGAAGAAGATGGGAAGATCAATCATCTGGTTTAGGTTTGCCTCAGAGGAAACCTTAGGCAAGAAGGGCGGATTAGTCCAGAGGGACACCCTGTCTTTATGGAAAACTAAGTAAGGAGGACGACTGCAAAGAGCATGAAGTTCAGAAACCCTTCTAGCTGAAGTTATGGCTATTAGAAAAAGTGTTTTCCATGAGAGCGACTTAAGAGGGCATGAAGCCGCTGGTTCGAAGGGGGGGAGAATCAAGGATGCTAGGACCAAATTCAAGTCCCATTGAGGGGGGGGGTCTTTGATTGGGGGCTTGAGCAGAAAAACATCTCTTAAAAAGGCTTTGCAGAGCTTATGGGACATGATACTGGAGTCCGAGACACCTACATGAAAGTTAGATAAAGCAGCTAGTTGTACTCTAATGTTAGATGAGGAATAGCCTAAATGAAAGAGCTCTGCCAGAAAGTCTAGGATAGACTGGATAGGTGCAGTGAAGGGGTCTATATTTTTTGATGCTGCCCAGAAGGAAAAACGTTTCCACTTACTATTATAAATCCTCCTGGTAGAAGACTTGTGAGAGGCTATCAGGATGTTACGGACCGAATGAGAGATTAAGGGAAGCCTGGCTAGGGTAGGAATCAGAGAAACCACGCTGTAAGGTTGAGAGATTGAAGGGAGTAGTGCAGCTGGCCTGACTGGTGGGTCAAAAGATCTGCCTCCGGGTCCAGATGCCAAGGCTGCTCCAACAGGTAATGATGGAGGAATGGAAACCATATCTGTCGAGGCCAGTAAGGGGCAATGAGGATCATTGTAATTCTCAAGGTGATAGCTTTCTGAATTAATTGAAAGATCAGTGGAAAGGGGGGGGGGCATACAGAAGTCCCTGGGGCCAATCGTGGACTAGAGCGTCTTTGGTGGGATGGCCTGGTAATGGGAAGAGAGTGAAGAAGTCATGACACTTGCTGTTTTGGGGAGTAGCAAAAAGATCGCAGCAAGGCTGGCCCCATCTTTGGAAGACTTCTTCCAGCACTGATTTTTTTAGAGACCACTCGTGAGGCATGAGAATGGCCCTGCTCAACTTGTCCGCAATTACGTTGGACTTCCCGGGAATGTGCATTGCTATCAGAAAACGCTGAGAAGAAATCGCCCACTGTCAAAGTCTGAGTGCCTCTTGACATAAGGGGTAGGACTTGGTTCCGCCCTGTTTGTTGATGTACCACACTACGGACATGTTGTCCATCTGAATTGCAATAGTCCCTGTGGGAAGAGAGTCCTGAAGGGCTTGCAACACTAAAAGCACTGCTCTCATCTCTAAGACATTTATGTGCAAGTGGCACTCGAAAGGTTGCCACATGCCCTGGACTGTCCTGCCCTGATAATGCCCCCCCACCCCCATCAGGGAGGCGTCCGTTGTCACCGTGGCGATTGGGGGTGGAAGAATGAAGGGTCTGCCCTGGAGATCTTGAGGTGATGTGATCCACCAAGACAGGTGATTCTTGCATGATTGAGTTAGTAGGATGATGTGAGACATCGGGAGCTGTTGGAAGGACCATTGAGTAAACAGCATCCACTGGAGGATCCGCATGTGATAACGAGCTAAGGGGAGAAGTGTAATAGTAGCTGCCATGAGTCCTAATACCTTCAAGACTACCCTGGCTTTGACCTTGTTGCATTGAAGTAGAAGGTAAACTTGTTTGCGGATATCTAATACTCTTTGCTCTGTAAGTCTGGCGGAAAGATGGACTGTGTCTAAGGTGGCGCCTATAAAGGTAATAGATTGACAAGGCAACAAGGCAGATTTTTCAAAATTTATTGAAATGCCTAGAACTTGGCAAGTTTGGATGGTGAAGTCTCTGGATAGAAGCAGTTGATGTCTGGTGGTGGCGGTAAGGAGCCAGTCATCCAAATATGAAAACACCTGGAATCCTTGACGTCTCAAGTGAGCCACAACCACTGCCATGCATTTGGTAAACACTCGGTGGGCTGTAGTGAGACCAAAGGGCAGGGCTCTGAACTGGTAGTGACTGGCTCCCAGCCTGAAGCGGAGAAACCTCCTGGAGCGTCTGTGCATTTTGATATGGTAGTACGCATCCTGAAGGTCTATCGAGCACATCCAATTGTCCTGACCCAAGAAGGGTAGAATGGACTGTAGCATGACCATCCGGAATTTTGTTTTTTTGATATAATTGTTTAACCTGCTGAGATCCAGTATTGGTCTCCAGTCCCCTGTTTTTTTTTTTTTTGGTACCAAAAAGAATTTGAAGTAGATTCCAGATCCTTGCTGGTCTGCTGGGACTGGTCGGATAGCTCTTTTTGACAGCAGCTTTGATATTTCTAATGCTGCTTGCTCCCTTAGACTGGGTGGAACGTCTGGAAGGGATCCTTTGGGTTGGGATGGGATGTAAATAAAGGGAATTTTGTAACGCTCAGATTTGATTGACTATACCCATTTGTCTTGAGTGAGGGAAAGCCAGGCTTTTGGGTACAGTGATAATTTTCCCCCGACTGCCTCCGAAGGTGGACAGCCGGGCAGCTCCTCAAGGATGCTGAAAGGGTTTATCAGAGAAAGTTTCTCTGCTACCCTGGTTTTGTGGACCACCTCTGCCCCTAGGGCGGTGTCTATTGTTATTCCCCCCTCTGCCTCTAGAGGGGAATCGACCTTGCGCGTCAGATGAGACTCCCTGTGGTTTGCAGAACCACATTTTTCCTCCCCTCTGACCTTTTGGATAAGGTCTAGAAGGGGTAGAAAAATGGACTCCCATGGCAGAGAGAGTCTTACCTTCCTGCTCACACATAGTCAATGTATCCTTCACCTGAGGTCTAAACAACATTGAGCCATCAAAGGGGGAATTGGTGAAGGACGCCTAGAAAGGGTCTGCAAAATTACAAAGCCGCATCCAGGCGTGACGTCATAAAGCTACACCTGTGCCTGCAGCCCTACTCACTCCATCAGCCGCATATGAGGTAAGCCGCATGGAGGAGTTGGCAATCGAATTCAGGGTTGCCAACTGGGAGTTCATTTTGTCTTGGAACCCCTCAGCTGTTGGATCCTGCATGACCTCACCCATATCCTTGAGCAAATCTCTCTGGAAACAGGTGAAGTGACACAAGTAGTTCAGCGACCGTATTGAAAAGGTCACTGATGAAAACATCTGCTTACCATACCTGTCCATGGTCCTAGACTCCTTATTAGGTACCTCACCCATATCCTTGAGCAAATCTCTCTGGAGACAGGTGAATTGACACAAGTAGTTCAGCGACCGCATTGAAAAGGTCACTGATGAAAACATCTGCTTACCGTACCTGTCCATGGTCCTAGACTCCTTATTAGGAGGATGGACAGGTACCGAAGGATCGGCTAACTCCTTCTTAGTGGCTGTGGCCACCACCATGGCATCAACAGAGACACCTTTAGATAGAAACTCTTTCTCTTTAGGGGCAGTAATAAATTTTGACGGCCTCCTTGGGGTAGGTTCCACTGAATCAGGGGCCGTCCAAGCCTTCCTTGCCACCACTTCCATAAGGGGGTCAAAGGGAGGGGACACCCAGGAGGTGAAAGGGTGAGAGCCAAACGCCTCAAGGTAAACCGACTCATCCTCTGAAGGGTTAAGGGCGAGCCAGTTCCCCCTCTGTTTCAGGATTTCAAGGATATCAGCAAAAGAGACATCCTCAGAGGAGGACCGAGGGGAACCTTCAGATTCCTCCAAGTCGGTGTCAGAGGTGATAGACTCAGGGGAGTCAATGTGCTTCCTTTTGCACTGTCTCTTCTGAGGGGGTTCTCCTACCGGATCAGGAGAGGCCTCAGAAGAGGAGGATATTCCCAATGGGGAAACCTGAGGAGCTGGCTCTCTACAGTCTGTTACAAGGGGGTGGGTAGAAACCACCGCAGGCACTGAAGGGGGAGGAGCTGATGGAGCCATCTGTGGGGTAGACACTGGGTCTAGCACGCTCCGCATGACCTCGAAGGCACCCCTATCAGCCAAGGCCAGAGGTCCCCGCTCCGATGAGACAAGGACCCCCCCGGCACTGACAGGAACGGCTCTGAGGCTGATATCGGAGCCAAACTCACCAGCGCCGATGCCCCGAGAGGGGGAACGGGGTCAGACAAAGGTCTGATGCCACTCGCCCCCTCGGAGTCGACAAGAGAATCCCGGTGCCGAGATCCCTCCAAGGAGGAAATCGGAGCAGACGACGGAGCCTAAAGGGAAGGTATCGGCTCCGAAGCACCCACAGCCACGGCTCCGATGAGCCCTGGCTCCAAACTCAAAGGAGTCGGAGGAGGAATAGAATCAGGGATGGGAATAGCCGCTGACTGTTGAGTAGGGCTATGCAGCATTTGGGCCAGTGCCTCGGACTTGAGAAGTCTACTCACACCCTTTGTAAGTCATGGTCGGACAGCCTGGAGGACCGAGAGGAATGAGACCTATGGCTCCGCTCGGACAGAAGAGGGGATCCTGGTGCCGAGTGGATGGAGCCGATGGAAGGGGACCTAGACCTCTTCTTTGAAGGTGGCTCCGATAAGCCTATTGGAACCAACTGAGTCTTGACAACCTCGGCTCCGGCCAAAGCCGAGGTAATAGTATGAGACTTCGAAACATCGACTCCAGCCGGAGCCGATGTCAAAGCAGCTTTAATGCTCCCAGGAGACGGCTCTGTTTGGGAGGGTGGCCTAATGGTTAAGGTGTTTGCCTTACAAACACAAGGTACAGGGTTTGAATCTCACAGGGGATAATTGACTAGGCTTAAAATGGCTCACAAGGGCAGTTAGCCTAGTACTAACCTAACCTATGAACCTATGAAGCTGGAGCCGATGGCCTGGAAGTCTTAGAAGGCTTCCCCAATGCAGACTGGGTCGGGGGGCCTTCAGGCTTTAACAAGCCTCGAAGTATGAGCTTGTTTTTGCGTTCCTGCAGGACTCTTGGGCTGAATGCATGGCAAACAGCACATGAGTCCTGCAGGTGCAAAGGTCCCAGGCAATAGACACAAGAAGTGTGACCGTCTGTCAGAGACATTTTCTGACAGCACGAATCACACTTCTTGAAGCCTGAGACCTTGGAGTCTTTAGACATCCTGAAAGGCTGTATGAAAAACACAAACACAACACACAGACACACCCTTTAACCAAATAAAAATCCAGTCACACTGAAAGGACAGGGAAAAAAAAAGGGAGTGGGCCAAAGGCCTAAAAAAGTAAAAAGGGAATAAAATGGGAATTCAAAGACAAGGGGGACCCAATTTAAACTAAAGGGATACTCTGTATAAAAACTAAACTAAATAGAAAAGATAGGGGTAGAATTTGAAGTTTTTTTATCAAGAAAACTCACTAACCTGCCAGAGCCAGTAGAAGAAAGCACCTCGTCAGCTAAGCGGCAAACGAGATCTGAGTAGTTACCGCCTAGCATTGTGGTATATAGGGGAGCCTTGAGCTGGTGGAATAAGCTCTTGAGCTTTAGTATTGGCCAAGTCGGAGCCGAGGGTCGGTTCCGAACCCATCCAACAAGAATGAAGGTGAGATTGACAACTTAACATAGTGTGTTTGGTAGTTTGGTGTTGTCATATGTGGAGGGGGTGTTATTTTCATGTGATTTGTATGGTTAGATGTTATGAAATTCAATGTTATGGGTTTTAGATGTTCTGGTCTCAATGATATGAAATTAGATGTTATGGGCTTTAGATGTTTTGAAGGGGACCCGTAGGTGGATGTATATATTGGTGTACTTAAACACCCAATAAATAATTAATAAATAATATGTTGACAGTGAAGTGCTCATGCTCGAAGACATAACCTTGAAAAATGTAAGTTAAAAAATTGTGTTTTTTGCAAGGGGGCCTCCCTCCACCTCCCAACCCCTTGCTCATTATGTATTCCTACTCCACATTCCCCAGCCCTATTACTGTAGCTATCTTACACAATTTGATCAGCTGTTTTGTCAACTAAAGTGTATTAACAAAGCATCTGTTGACAACAACAGAAACAGTTGACTATATTAAGGAATCCCATATGTATATATGTATATATGGGTCCCCTTCACTACACCGACACGCTACAAAGCTGACACTGAAAACACCGACACGAAAAGACCGATGACGCAGATGCTTGACAAGGTGAGATCCCGACAGCCGAAATACCGACATGGGCAACGTGTGAGCGCGACTCGGTAAGTGTGCGATAGTCAGGGATTTAGGGTTAGGGAGCGGACAGGTAAGTGTGCGATAGTTAGGGATTTAGGGTTAGGGTGCAGGAAAGGTGAGTGTGCAGTAGTGTCGGACTTAGGGTTAAGGTGCGGGTAAGGTAAGTGTGTGATAGTGACGGACTGTACTTTTCGGGGCGGGTTAAGTGAGTTAGGTTTAGGGTGTGGGTAGGGTGAGTGTGCAATAGTGACGGACTTTATGTTTAAGGGTGGGTTAAGTGAGTTAGGGTGCAGGTAGGGTAAGTGTGCGAAAGTGACGGACTTTAGGTTTAGGGGTGGGTTAAGTGAGTTAGGGTTAGGGTGCGGGTAGGGTAAGTGTGCGGTTGTGTCGGACCTTAGGGTTAGGGTTTGGGTTAAGGTTAGTGTATGTATAGTTGTGTGTAATGTGTAGTTTACGTTTTGTGTGTCGGTGTTTTGGGTGTTGGTGTTATGGTGTTCGGTTTTGTGAGTTGTTGGTATTGTGTGTTTTCGGTCTTTTGGTGTCGGCGTTTTGGGTGTCGGCTTTGTGGCGTGTCGGTGTAGTGAAGGGGATCCGTATATATATATAATATATATATATATAATGCACATGGTCAAGACCATACGATCGAGTTTTTAAAAACTCAAAGCTTTTGAATGGAGATCACAATACAGTGTGGATCAGGAAATTTAACTTTTCCTTCACAGTAGTGTGATCTGTGAGTTGCTATGTATAATTTACAGGGGGGTGTGGGGTACAGCCCCCCACATGCAAAAACATAAAAAAGGTAGATTTTTTAGTGGGGGGATTCTTTTGTGTTTTTCTTTTTTTTTTTTTTTGATGTTCAAGTTTTTGGAAACTCGATCATATGGTCTAATTTCTAGTTTCTGAAAACTCAGTCATCTGACATGCACCCCCCCCACACACACACATACACACACACATACACACGTGTGTGTGTGTGTGTGTGTGTGTGTGTGTGTGTGTGTGTGTGTGTGTGTGTGTGTGTATACACTTACATACTTACATTTTTTACTGGGTGCTATCATTTACAGCCTCTTTCTTTCCTTCCCCTGGGTCCGTAACCACAATAAGCCCTTTGTAGTGTTCAAGTGAAGCAGCCTGATAACTACCAAGAGAAATTTCCTTCCTTAGCTGCAGTTTGCAAGTCAAGAAGTATGAAAATTTAGCTGATTTTCAGAGGGAAAGTGAAAAGATGATAAGGCATGGAAATCACAAAATTTCTTTACATTTTTGCAAGTACATTTTACAGTTGTTGAAAAAAATATGCAAGAGTAACTTTAAACAGTCACTGACACTTTTCTCAAGCTTAACATTGTTTCTCTTTACTTCTATTGTAAGGAATGGAATTGCGATCTCTGACAGGAGAGACTATGGTGAATTACAGGCAAGTCCCCGGGTTAAGAATAAGATCCGTTTTTTTTTTTGTCTGTCCTTAAGTCAAATTTGTATGTAAGTCGAAATATGGGCATATGGTTCATAATAAATGTCACTTAGTCAAGTGTTTGCCTAAGCCTAGTATTTATTTTACTTTTCTTTGCATATAAAACACTTTAGAAACACTTCCAAATAAAAAAATCGTAAACATAATGCTGTATACTGTAGTAATAGTAATAATAATAATAATAATAATAACTCTTTTTTTTACTCAAAGGTTTTTATTATTATTTTTTTCAAGTGTAACAAATATCTTAACAAGATTTGAAATAAATTTAAACAGCAAGAGAAAAAGAAAAAAAAAAGTATATACATTATTTACATTTGGCCTGAAATTATATTTATACAAAAACCTTTCTGATTCAACATATTTAAACATTAAATATTTAGGAAGAGTCAAGAGTTCATTTTTAAAGTCTCAGTAAGGGATAAAATCTTTTTTCATGGATTGTTGCGCCATAGTTTTGGGTAAATCCTCATTTCTTTGATTTTGATTTCCAATATCACTGTTTTGTTTAATAATGTTAAAAAAATTCTTCAAAGGTAGGAGCAGATTTGGATTTCCATTTTCTGGAGATGCATTTCCTAGCAACAGCTAGGATTTTCCATTGTCCATCGTAAATACATCTTTTCTTTTTTTCATTTCTAAGTTTTCATTTATATTTAGCAACATTAAAACTTTAGTTAAAGTAAGCGCGTCTGTAAATATGGCTTGTAAAAAGTTATTGATATCTTTCCAGTATTTTTCAACAAAAATACAATCATGAAAAATATGTATCCAGTCTGCTTTACAAATCTGTAAACATCTCCAGCAAGTAGCATTATTGGAAGAATGTTGATTGGCTAGTTTATCAGGTGTATAAAATGCTCTATGCATAAATTTCCATGTGTAAATTTTCTTGTTCATATTGTACTATACTATTCATACTCTTTTTTAAGTTCTTTCTGTTTCTCCTTTTACATTTTCTGTTTCTCTCGTTACACCACCATCTTCCTTTATTAATCTGCTAAAGTAACTTGATTCTTCTCTTTTCTTTTCAAAAGCTATATTTGCTTATTCAACAATTCTTGAAAATTTTCTTGATTTCTTTCATATCATTCTTTGTCTTTCTCAAAATACTTTCTATCATTATGTAGTAAATCTCCCAACCCATAATTTATGTTCTTTTAAAATTTTCTTTCTCTACTCTTCTCACATCATATTGCCACTGTAAAAAACATTTTTTTATATTTTTCCTTAAATATCATCTACCATTCAGACTAATTTTTATAAAATGGCTCTCACAGTAATATGATATTTCTATAGCCATATTATTAATCTCTTTCCTTCTTCATTCCTTGCTTTCTCATTTATCTTTTTTTATTCTGTTGTCTATTTTTATATATTCATTGCTTTCCTTTATCTCTAGCCATATTGCAAGATTAACAGAAAATCCTGTTTCACCTACCTCCCCTTATCCTATAACTAAACCTTCTATACTGTAAAATAATCTGTTTCAGTTGTACATATACCTCTTTTGTAAGTCCACAAATATTTGTCCCAAAGTTTTAACTTACCACATCTTATAACTTCTAATATATTTATTTTATCATTTCCTTTCTTTTTACGCTTGTCTCATCGTATTCATATCTATCACTACATAGTCTAAAATCTGATGAAATAAGCTTTTCCATTTATTACAATTAGTATAGGCATATAGTGCTATAATTCTACATACTTGTTCTTTCTATTTTAAATCTACAGTGGTTAACCTTCCCATTTTTGCTAAAGTTACAAATGTCTTTACTGTATTTCTACAGAATACAGCTATTCCAGAACATCTGTCCAGTTTATCTTTCCTCCCCATTGTTTCTCTGTTTGTATTTTTTTCATTTGTTAAAAATCTTGGATCTTCTAATATAATTACATCTACATCACATGTATTCCACCACTCCAAAATCCCTATTCTTCTTACAATATTCTTAATACATTTACAGAAAGCACTGTGAAATTTTCATTTTCCCTTTTCCATAGATTCATGGTTTCATAATTACATAGCTAATTACTAGGCTAGCTTCCTAATAGACCATTCTAAGCCTAGCCAAGTTCCCTCTCAAAGGTGACAACCAAACACTGTACTTTGGGTCTGACTCAAACACCTTAACCGCTATAGCAACCACCTATCATTAGCTGTATATTTCTTGTTTATCCATTCCTTGATTTTCCTTTTGTACTAATCCCTTTAAATTTCCTTTTCTGTCTTTTACCCTTTTACCAATAGAATATTCTTTTCTTTTACTACCTCCCAATGTATATCTTCTTTATCACCTATTTCAGAACCTTCTTCCATGTCCTCTTTATTATTTTTTTCTCATCTGTTTTTCTTCTATTTCCATCACTTCTAAAATTTCCTGTCTTCGTTAATTTTCTTCTCTTTGTTTTTCTTTTTCCTTACTCTAATTTTCACTTTTACAGTCCACCCTGAAATGCCCACTTTTGTTACATTTATAACATTTCAATTCACATTTTTTGCATCATGTCCCATTTTCCCACAAATATAAAATTTTTTGTCACAGTTTCTTATCAGATGTCATTCTTGTCCACAAAAACCATGTTCTGGTTGTCCCCAGTATTTTACAACATCCCTGTACTACTCTACATTTATCATGCTTGGTATATGTATCATTTTTTTTTGTCTTTCTGTTTTTAACACTATATTTCAATCCCAGCCACCAGTCCATAAATCCCTTTTGTCATAAACTTTTGCAGTGTCCAGTACTTCTTTACATAAGGTTTTCAAATGTCCTTTCAAAGTCTCTCTTTCTACCTCCATTTTAAATTGTACATGAATTTTCTTTTTTGTTTCCCTGATAATTGCTTTTATTATGTAATGATTCTATTCCATGGGTTACAGTCTTTTTTTTTCATATTCTCCAAGAAAATTTTCCATTGAAAAACAGTCTCAAATATAATGTCACAAAATGTCTATTTGTTAATAAGAACAAATGCTCTTACCTCATCTGCTTTTACACCCAAAGGAGCTATTAAATTGTCCCACACTTCATGCCTGTCCATTTCTTTGTGTTCTTTCACAACAGTGATAAGAAGAGGAAGTTACTCAATGCCTTGACCAAATTTCAGCCAGTAATATAAATACCATCATGGGGCTCCCCTAAAAAGAAGCTACTAGCCTAGTGGGACTAATAAAAGTCAAAAAATGATAAGTAAATACGTGTGTGTGTGTGTGTGTGTGTGTGTGTGTGTGTGTGTGTGTGTGTGTGTGTATAAATGTCATGTCTCTGGGGCCAATTAGTGTGGGTAGAGAGAATATCTCTGAATCCCCCCCATTGTGTGATGGCTAGTTTGGAGTGTGTAGAACATTATGGTCAAAAAGAGAAAAATCCCCTGTAAACCACGTAGCACCAAATTGGAATCAAATACATTAATATGCAACTTTGTAGTTTCACTTAAAAGCTTCCTCAGGCACATAAACATTTAAAATAGTTACTAAAGCCATTTAAATAGATAAAAGTCACATGGTAACGGTCACAAGGTAAAAGTCACATGGCAGAGTTCATATGATACTAGTTTACATGATACAGGTATACCCTCTGATGTAATTCTCTCAGATAGGGCTTTAAAGATACAAATTAATTTAAACCTGGCAATATATGAGCTCTAAGTCACAAAATCCATCTGTATTCCTCTAATTTTATACGATGAACAATATCACCACCACGTAGGGATTCATTAACTTGAAATAAAATCATAAATTTAAAATAGTATGTGTTGTCTGCTTTATAAATATGCTTATATAATGTATGTGTTGTTTCGTATTAATTTCAGAGAGATGACTACTAATTTGATCTTTCAACCTTCTGTTGCTTTTTCTCAAATAATATGCATCACATAACTGGCAAGTAGTTAAGTATATAATATTCCCAGATTTTGTGGTTTACAGCTCCTATATTGGCAGGTTTAAATGAATTTGTATCTTTAAAACCCTATCTGAGAGAATTACACCAGAGGGTGTAATTGTATCATGTGCCTAGTATAATGTGACTGATACCATGTGCTTTTACCTTGTGACCTTTACCTTGTGACTTTTATCTATTTAAATGGCTTTATTACCTGTTTGAAATTTTTGTGTGCCTGAGGAAGCTTTTAAGTGAAACTACAAAGTTGCATATTAAAGTATTTGACTCCAGTTTGGTGCTACACGATCTACAGTGGATTTTTCTCTTTTTGACTGTTTGCACTTGTTTTTACTGTGATTTACCAGCAGATTATTCTTCTTTCTATAGAACTTTATAGTAATATAAAAATATTGTTTTTTTTTCAGTCTCTTCCTATAGTGGTCCTTTAAATAAAGAGACTATATAAAATTCCTGCTATTTTTTTAGGACAAACAAATCTAAAAGAATCCAAGCTGTTACTGTACACTGCCCTAAAATGTCAGCTACTCTGTTCTAATAGTCCTGTCCTGTGTCACCATTTTAAATATTTTAAGAGAAAAGCAATGCACTGAGAACACATAAAAGGCAAGCTTTTATTCAACAATGAGGAACAATCTGTTTAATGCTCACATGTGCTTTTCAAATAAAATAAATGAAGTGGAGAAACACGGCATAAGTAAAAAACTCATTTAATTCTAACTAGGTTAGCACTTTCACATCAAACAAGATGCTTCCTCAGACCATAAAAGATGAATTACATCACTTCCTTATATATACCAAACAATTAACTAATTAACAAACTAAATACTACACTTTAAAATCTAGACCAACTAAATGATAAATATACATAGACATGTAAACATCTAAAACAAATTTACAATGTAAAATCAGCATTATTTGTTGAAACATCTCACCTTTAAATATGGTTTGATTGATGTCCTGTCATTTAACCCTGGTCTACGTTCTGCCTGAAGTTCAATTATCCATTTAAGGTCACACTGCTCTGTTCTGGTTTTTATATCACCTAACTTTGGGCTTTCAGTTATGCATTCCACTACTCTAAATGTAAAAGAATGGGTCGTATCACAGTGCATTACGTGCTTAGCTGAAGCTCTTCTTTCAGGTTCATTGTTCTTAATAGCGGCTAAGTGTTACCTTACCCTCTCTCTAAGTGAGCGATTAGTTGTGCCCATGGTACCCGCTGCTGTATTTGATAAAATGCTGTCCAATGTTTGTGATAATGTGTCTGTGTATGAGCAACATCTTATCAATTTGGAAAAGAAGAAACTCAATAGAGACCTGAGGGACTTTTCTAATGGCCATGTTTTTATGTGGCTGAAAGTAAATAAGACTCGTGCCACTTCTATTAAGGAAGTTGCTGTATCTACTCAACTAGGTTCCTATGGTCAGCTGTCTGACATTGTGAATGTGAATGAAGTGCAGTTGGGTTCTTCTGTGCAGGAACCCTTAGAGGATAATAATTCAAATGGGGACCAGACGATTAAACCCTCTGGTACAGTACTAACATCTAATCATACAGCAGTTGTTAAGTCAGTGAATGTTAGTGTAGAAAAAAAGACTTTACACAATCAGCAACAGCTCAGGTTTTTTCATCCCCCCTCTCCCTATTTGGAAGATGAATGCTTCCAGGCAAGGGCGGTCCATGAGCAGAGGGAGGAAGAGGAGACTTCCGTCCCGAGAGAGAGGCTGTGGTCAAGACCTGAAACAGATGTGGAATTTATAGATAATGTGAATTCTTTAATATTCAACTTTTCCAGTAAAAAATGTCGATATGTCAGGAATCTTTATTGGAATGTGGATTAACATTTATATCAGCGTCCAATTTGGACTTTGTAAGCACTATTTTGGATATTAAAATGTTTGCTCATAATGTTATGCTAAAAATGTTATTTAAAGGTTTAAAAAAAACGAGCACGTTTGTTCCTGAGCTGCATTCTGTTCTTGATACATTTTGTAATGTATGTGAAGTACAACTGAAACAATTTGTTGATTCTGAAAATAGAAATAATAGTGATAGATTTTTTAACTTGAATGGTAATGAATATAGAGCCTTACGAGACTTACAAGATGACAGTTCTATCATTATTCATCCTGTTGATAAAGGTGGTGGGATAGCTGTTTTTAATACAGTGGATTACACTGGTTCTGTGCTTAGTATGCTTAATGATACTCGGGTATATAAACAAGTTACATTATCAGATATTGATTTATTTTGTAATCGAGTTTATAAATCTTTACATGACTGTTATTTAAGTAATTTGATTTCAAAATTTTATTAGATTATTTAATGATTATTAATCCTGTTGTCCCGGTCGTTCAAGGTCTACCTAAACTGCATAAAAATAAACAACATCCACCCTTTAGACCAATAGTTTCTGGTCAGTGTTGGTTAACCTATCCATTGTCGACCTATGTTGAAAAGAATTTGAGACCCCATAGTGAATAGTTCTTCACATGTTTTGAGAGATGCTCAATAGTTTGTTTTAGATTTAAATCAAACAGTGCATGGTCACAATTTAGAATTAAGGCATAGCTATTACCACATTCCCATGGGTTGGAAGCAGTTAAGGCTTATTTAAATAGTCACAGTACTTATAATCTGAAGAAAGTCGACTTTGTATGTATGCTGCTTGAATTAATTTTAGTGAATAATATTTTTTTGTTTGATGATAAATACTGTCTGCAGTTATATGGCGTAGCTATGGGCACACCCTGTGCCAATAGCTATGCCAATATGGTTTTAGCACACTGGGTAGAAAACTTTGTACAATCCAATGAGAGGTTTATTAAGTATGTCTTCTTTTACAGAAGATTTGTTGATGATCTTATGCTTGTTTGGACAGGTTAATTGGATAGATTAGAAGAGGTTTTTTTTCATTTTCTTGATACTACCACATGTTTTTTGAAGTTTGCTCATTCAGTTTCATCTTATGAGCTCTCCTTCTTAGATGTTAATATTAGGAAAACTGTTAGAGGAGATTTCTGTACTGAACTGTACAAAAAAGCATGTCGTAGAAATAATGTTTTAATTAGAGATAGTATGCATACAGCTTACATAAATAAAAATATTATAAAGGGTCAAGCTATGCATATATCAAGGTTAGATATGGAAGAGGGCAGATTTTGTGAAGACACTGAAACATTTAAAAATGAATTGTTGGCATGTAAATATAAGCCTAAGGAATAGATCAAGGCCTTCATGAAGTGAAGGCCTTGAGGCATAGCAGGGGTAAACCGTACATGTCGAACAAGACTCAACATCCCTCTCAGGATGAAAGTAATAGATATAATAGGGATGCCGTACCCGTTAGGCTACAGTTTTCTAGTAGTGTAAGTAAGGTCCGGGAAATTATTACTAGGAACTGGTTCATATTACAGTCAGATCCAGAAATGTCGAACATAGTAGGGGATAAACCCAAAGGAATTTGAAGAGGCTTTTATTTCAGCCTAAGAATGTTAGAACTAAATCGCATGTTGATTATAAATTAGAACCATGTGGACTGTGCAATATTTGTAAGGTGTTTGATCATGACAATATGTTTATTCATCCTGTTACATCTAAGGATTATAGGTTCAGAGCTAAAGCCAGTTGTATGACTAGAAATTTGATCTATTTAGCTGAATGCTCTGCATGTGCCTTATTGTATGTGGGCGTGACTAATCGCTCACTTAGAGAGAGGGTGAGGGAACACTTAGCCTCTATTAAGAACAATGAACCTGAAAGAAGTGCTTTATCTAATCATGTAATGCACTATGATATGACCCATTCTTTTACATTTAGAGTAGTGGAATGCATAATTGAAAGTCCAAGGTTAGGTGATATAAAAACCAGAACAGAGCAGTGCGAACTTAAATGAATAATTGAACTTCAGGCAGAACATAGACCAGGGTTAAATGACAGGGCATCAATCAAACCATATTTAAAGGTGAGACATTTCAACAAATAATGCTGATTTTACGTTTTAAATATGTTTTAAAAAATTTCAAGTCTATGTATATTTATCTTTTAGTCGGTCTAGATTTTAAAGTGTAGTATTTAGTTTGTTAATTAATTAATTGTTTGGTACATATAAGGAAGTGATGTAATTTATCTTTTATGGTCTGAGGAAGCATCTTGTTTGATGTGAAAGCGCTAACCTATTTAGAATTAAACAAGTTTTTTACTTCTGCCGTGTTTCTCCACTTCATTTATTTTATTTGATTGTCTTTGATTTGATGTTAGTTGGAGTTTATCCACAGTGGCTGATTTTTTTGTTTCAATTATTCACATATGCTTTTACAATTCAAAGTGGAAAACTACCACCAAAGAAGCATTTTTAAAAAATAAAAATCACTTGATGACATCAGTGAAATTAATGTCTCAAGCACATGTACTTTAAAACAGTTTTTAAACTATAATGATTTTCAGACCCAGAGGATGTGTGGCATTTAGTCTAGTAATCCATTTGAATTCTGAGTTTTCAGTTAAATTAATAACATCACCTTCACATAGACTCTAGTTTCTTTCGTTTGTCAGATTGTTAAACATACTGCCTTTGAGGATGCAGAAAATAAGAGAAAATGTATTTATAGGTGGCTGTATATTTGAGTTTGTTGCACTTGAATACACAGGCAAATATTCAGCTGTAAGCAAATGAGCCACGAGCAGCTGAAACATGAGTAAATAAAAGACAAGTTTCTCATCATGTGTTTTCTTTCTTAGCAAGAAGCGATATTTCAAACACATTTGTACTTTCAGCAAGAAGGATAGTGTTATGTTTCATCATGTTTTTTGTAACAAATAGTTGCTGATACTTGTAGTTTCATATCTCCCGTTTTACTTTCCTGGCACCCATCAGGTATACCACAGATTATACTGTTAACCCTTTATGTTATAATTCTGAATGATACTGTATCACTGCATTTCTGTATCCACTGAAAAAATAGTCCACAGTCTCAACATCCACACATTAAACACATTCAGTAACACATCTTCAGAGAGCATACATGATTCAGACTGGGAGTCATTCAGAAAAGCAAATAGTCATAATTTTTATTTGCAGTGACTACCTGTAAAATCTGCTCCCTGTTGTAATATTGAGACTCATAATTGCAAGTCTTGAAATTATACAAAAACAAGTATGAAAACACAGGAACACAACAACTGTCAAACACTGCTATTCTCCCTTTGTTGTTTTTTCGGTTTCAAATCCCTCTACATTCCTGTTATGGGGAGACAAGCCCCCCACACCCTTGAACATATGTATACCAACTCCAAGATCACAGTACAGCAGAGAAAAAGGAAGTACTCTGAGGAATAGCAATCTCAAATTTGGCATATGTAAGTCCACATTTCACTCATTCATTCTCACTATTCTAGGACTCATAGCTATGAGTCTCAGAATATGAAATGGTTACCTATATATTCTTTCTCAACTCTTTTTTCTCTTCTCTAGACTTGCCAACTCAAGAAAAATTATTTTGCAGTCAACATCTCTTCCATTCTCTACTGAATGCTGAACATGGCTTCCTATCATGCTGGTAAACACAACTTGAACATACATTCACAAATACATCTTCAGAACATATTTGGTTTAGACTTGGAATAATTCAGAAGAGTGAATAGTCAGTTATAATTTTTATTTGCAATAACTACCTGTAAAATCTGTTCCTTGTTGTAGTGCCAATACTTATACCTGCATGTCCTGGAATAAGGCAAAACAAATATGAAAATGCAGGAGAACAGCAAATGTTAAACATTGCTATTCTCCCTTTGAATTTTTGTTTTGGGTGGCAAGCCCCCCTGCACTGCAAATGTGGGGAGGACAAGTTCCCCCCACCCCTGAATGTATATATATCAACTCCAAGATCGCTATATATCAGAGAAAAGGGAATACTCTGAGAAAAAGCAAACTATGGGCATTAGAATAGCAAATGGTTAATTATATAGTCTTTTCAGCTCTTACTTGCTGACTCAAGAAAATTATTTTGCAGTCAACACCTCTTCCATTTTTTACTGAGTGCTAGACATGGCTTCTTATTGTGCTGGTAACCACACCTTGAAGAAAAAGGCAGTTGCTTTTCAGTTTGAGCTGTGTCAGCCAGGCTCACATATTTCTGTGGCTTTCTTTGCTGCTGTACCCCTCTGAAGAATTTCTCACATTGTACTTTGCCAGACACAATTTTTCTGTGTAGAACTAACAGACTGCAGCTTAACTTTAATTGTACAAACATCCAAATCTTCAACAAGCTTAGAACATTGACTGACAGATAGTTTAAGCGCTTTATCTAAAAACCTGGCTCCATTTATACCTCAGCACATCAATTCGGTAACCATAAGACTGAAACTGTTGCCCCAGTCTGCTTAAAAGTCTTATGCTTCCCTCAACATCACATATAGATAAGACCACTAAGTTCTCGTTTCCCTAGTTAGGAGAGTTAATTTGTCCTCCAACACACACTCGCACACGCACACACACACAGACACACACACACACGCGCGCATACACACACACACACACACAGACACACACACACACACACACACACACACACACACACACACATGCGCGCGCATACACACACACCACCATCAACATAACAAACCTAAAGACAGCAATTAATTATTTCCAAACAAATACAGTGACTTTGAATTCTAATGTGCTGTTTTTATGTCCTCCTTTTCAAACTCAGCAGTGAACTCTTGTGTTTTTAAAGGTTCTGGTAATATGAGGTCTGAAAGTCAGCATTATATGCATTAAACAAGAATGACAATTCTAGGTCCCAAACCAGACACCCTATTCACCTCAGATGTATTGTTATATCCTGTCCATGAAAATGGTAAAATAAGGGGTCACCAGATGGATTCTTTGTGGAGCCCACTCATCTCATAGAATAAATCTGAAGAAATGGTAACAGTATGGATGTAGTTATCTCTGCGTTCATAGAGAGACTGAAGATCACCCAGCAACAGGCATGGTATCAGTTTTACAGTGTGTGCCACAACACCTTGTGAAGCATAGGATCTTAAGCCTACTCCAAATCAACAAAGTAATCATAAACTTAATTAGTAAACTGCCAACCCCCTCATACAGTGCAACAAAGTTAAACAGCTAGTCTAGTCTTGCATAGTCTGGGCAAAATCACTTTGCTCCTCTTGCAATTTTGATCACATCTATCAGCTAGGGAATCCTCTCCATCACTATGGCATGGGAGTTTCTGTGGAGACTAAGTGAGATCCTCCATCAACTGGAATACACCCTATAATCCCCTTTGTTAGAGATAAAGATAAAGACCACCACCTCAGTTTTCTAGTTCAGAGATCCTGTCATGTATTGCAGTATTTGTCACTAGAGTAAAGTCCTTGTCTGAAGTAGTTTGTTTATCATATCCTAGAACTTTGCTGTATGTTAATGTTAATCCCCATGGTATATAAATGCATATATCATATCCCACAGCTGTGCTATATATTATTTCTTATAAGATATGCACCTATTGCAGTTCTGTACAGCAGTCTTTCCATATTAATTTTGCGAAAATGCACTGCAGTCTCGCAGTCTAGAGGTCCCTGACATCCCTAACATGCAGATTCAATTTTTCAAATCAAGTTGCCTTTTAGTGAATCATCATGGTGTGTGCATGTATATGTGTGTGTGTGTGTGTGTGTGTGTGTGTGTGTGTGTGTCTTTCAAATTCTATAGGTTTTGGGAATAACACATTTCTGATTCAGTTATCCATAAAGAGAGTTGCAAAAATAGAGGCTATTAAATCTCACTTGACATTTCAGACAAGGATATGTTTCTTAGTTGCCAGGGACTGCCTTTATGGGAAACTCATGGGTTATATCACTCTGACATGTTTTCTAACATTGCAAGATGTTTGGCAAGGATGCAGTTACAAAACCGCTATTCAAGTTCAGCAATTATTAGACATTAAGTAAGATGAAAATGTAAATGAAAGTGTACAGTTAGGAGAGGTAGATGCAGAATAGTGAACAACCACTCTGTTTACAGAATAGTGAACAACCACTTTGTTTACAGAATAGTGAACAACCACTCTGTTTACATTTCTTGCAGTCAACAGTGTACAACAACATCCACAAGTATGCAACAGCCAGTATTTGGTGACAGTAGAAATATATCAAGTCAGACAGTGGAAATGATTAGAAGTGTGTTTATGTGAGTCTATAAATGTGTATTACTCATTTACATTGCAAGCAAGTAAATGGAGAAACAGCTGTAATTACTAACTGCAGCACATTTCAGGATGTTCATTCATTCATTCATTTTGCTTTTTTTTTTTTTTTTTGAAGAATGGACAGCAAAGAGTCATCTCCAAATCAAGTCACAAACTGTACATCACAGAGTAAGAAATCCAGATTCACAGATAGCCTAGGTGAGTACAGAGTAAAACTATGTAATTGTACAGCATACAGTGCATGTAATGTTCAGAAGAAATGATGGTGAGATACTCTGCCTATGTTATGGTTATCATTGTAATGCAAGTTGTATACAGAACTGATGGCAAGATGCTGTGCCTGTGATACAGTCATCATGGTAGTTTAGGTAATGTAAAGAAGTACTGATGGTGAGATGCTATGTATGTTATATATCATCACTACAGAGAAGGTAATGTACAGAAGTGTCGATGGGGAGATACTGTGCCTGTGATACAGTCATCACTATAGTGCAGGTAGTGTACTGATGGTAAGATGCTGTGCAATCATCACTATAGAGCAGGTAATGTACTGAAGTACTGATGGTGAGATTCTGTGTGTGTGATATAATCATAAGTACAGAACAGAGAATATACAGAAGTACCAATGGTGAGATACTGTGCCTGTGATATTGTCATTACTATAGTGCAGGTAATGTACAGAAGTACTGATGATGAGATGCTGTGGCTGTGATACAGTCATCACTACAGAGCATGTAAAAAGTCTTTCGACTTTTCCTAGTTAGGGGTCGCCACAGTGGAACTGCCGTCTGCTAATGATTGGCAACAAATTTTACGGTGCCGAGTTGCCAGCCCGATGCCCAACCTTCAAAGAAGGCACACCCATTCATGCACACACCTACCTGCATGTCTTTAAATGTCACACAACCATGAGGAGGACATGTAGACTCTACACAGAAGACGCTCCAGCCGAGAATCGAACTGGAGAACCTCTTGCTGTAAGGCAACAATGCTAACTGCTGCACTACTGTGGCCTCAGAGCATGTGATGGTGCAATTCTGTATATGTGATATAATCACCACTGCAGAGCAGGTAATGTACATAAGTACTGATTTTGAGATACTGTGCCTGTGGTACAGTCATCAATATAGTGCAGGTAATGTACAGATGTACTGATGGTAAGATGCTGAGTCTGTGATACAACCATCATTATATAGCAGATAATGTACAGAAGTACTGAAGGTGAGAGATTGTGCCTGTGATACAATCGTCCCTGTAGTGCATAAAATGTACAGAATTACTGCTGGTGACATACTATGCCAGTGATATGGTTATCACTGTAGTACAAGTTGTATACAAGCATATTGTGTTATGGTCATCACTATAGTGCATGTAATGTACAGAAATACTGATGGTGATATGCTATACCTTGATACATTCATCATTATAGTGCATGTAATGTACAGAGGTACTGATGGTGAGATACTGTGCCTGTGATATAGTTATCACTGTAGTGTAAGTAATGTACAGAAGTACTGATGGTGAGATACTGTGCCTGTGATATGGTTGTCACTGTAGTGCAAGTTGTATACAGATGTATTGTGTTATGATCATTACTATAGTGTGTGTAATGTGCAGAAGTACTGATTGTGAGATACTGTGCCTGTGGTATGGTTATCACTGTAGTAGTGCAAGTTGTATACAGATGTATTGTGCTATGATCATCACTATAGTTTAAGGTACAGAAGTACTGACTGTGAGATATTGTGACTGTAATATGTTTTCCACTGTAGTGCATGTTGTATGCAGATGTACTGTGTTACAGTCATCACTATAATGCATATAATGTACAGAGGTACTGATGGTGAGATGCTGTGACTATGATATGATTATCACTGTAATGCAAGCTGTATACATATGTACTGTGTTATGTTCATTACTATAGTGCATACAATGTACATAATTACTGATTGTGAGATACTGTGCCTGTGATATGCCTAGCACTGTAGTGAAAGACTTATACAGGCGTATCGTGTTATGGTCATCACCACAATCCATGTAATGTACAGAAGTACTGATGGTGATATGATGCAGATAAGACAAAGTCATCACTGTAGTGCATGCAATTTATAAAGGTACTGATGGTGAGATACTGTGCCTTTGATATGGTTATTCCTGTAGTGCAGGTAGTGTATAAAAGTACTGATGGTGAGATATTGTGTCTGTGGTACAATCATCACTACAATGCAGGTAATGTACTGTTATACTGTGCCTGTCATATGATTATCACTGTAGTGCAGGTTGGGTTGTATAGAGACATATTATGTTATGGCCATCACTATAGTGCATGTGATGTGCAGAAGTACTGATGGTGAAATACTGTGCCTGTGATATGGTTATCACTGTAGTGCAAGATGTATATAGATGTACTGTGTTATAGTCATCACTATCGTGCATGTACAGAAGTACTGATTATGATATGCTGTTCCTGTAATAAAGTCATCACTATAGTGCTTGCAGTGTACATAGGTACTGATGGTGTGATACTGTGCCTGTGATATGGTTAGCACTATAGTGCAGGTAATCTACAGACTTACTGATGGTGAGATGTTGTTCCTGTGATGCAGTCATCAATATAGTGCAGGTAATGTACAGACATACTGATGGTGAGATGTGGTGCCTGTGATGCAATCATCAATGTAGTGCAGGTAATGTATAGAAGTACTAATAGACTGGGCCTGTGATATGATTATTATGTAGTGCAAGTTGTACACAGACATATTGTGTTATGGTAATTACTGTAGTGCATGCCATGTGCAGAAATACTGATGGTGAGATGCAATGCCTGTGGTATGGTTATCACTGCAGTGCAAGTTGCATACAGGTGTATTGTCTTATAGTCATCACTACAGTGTATGTAATGTGCAGAAATACTGATAGTGAGATACTTTGCGTCCGATATGGTGTGCACTGTAGTGCAAGCTGTATGCAGATGTATGCAGATGCATTGTGTTATGGTCATCAGTATAGTGTAGTTAATGTACAGAATTACTGATGGTATTGTGACTGTGATGTGGTTATCACTGTAGTGCAAGTTGTATACTGACATACCATGTTATGGTCATCACTATAGTAGCTATAATTACAGAAGCACTGCTGGTGAGATACTGTGACTGTGATTATGGTTATCATTGTAGTGCAAGTTATATACTGACATATTGTGCTATGGTCATCACTATACTGCACGTAATGTGCAGAAGTACTAATGGTGAGATACTGTGCCTGTGATATGGTAATCACAATAGTGCCAGTTGCATACAGATGTGCTGTATTATGGTCATCACTATCATGCATGTAATGTACAGAAGTATTGATGGTAAGATACTGTAACTGTGATATGATTATCATTATAGATTTGTGTATAATGTGAAAGTTCAGTATGAAGTTCATACAGTACAGTGAAGTACACATAGTCAGACTGTAGTAGTAATGCTTGCATTATACTTCAGATGCCACAATGGTATAAAACCATCTGCAAAGATACATTATAAACTGTCAATACCAGAAGCTTTTCATTGCTACCAAAGTTATATCTTGTCCTTCACTGGACAGTTAATGATTGTTTTGAAAGAATATGTGATTTGCCCTGTTTTGCTAAGTATTATCCTGATGTAGCGTTGTGCAAGTGCAACGTGGCAGTGGAAAGCAACTGAAAGATGAATCCTAGCAGTACATAGAAGTGACCAGAAACATTCTGACTGTTAAGTACATGGTCATCTTTCTGTAACCTATTTAAATGATCTAAACTTAACTACTGTTTAGACCTGCAAGAGTGAGGTGATTTGTAGCCTCAGCACTAAATGTCAGGATCTTAGGAGTGGAATTTATCCACTCCACAGAAAAGAACAGATAAATTCTTTGACCTGCATCTTCTTTCCTGACTAACTACTTTATAACAAACTGTGTCTACTTTGACTGAACAAAGTTTAAT
This sequence comes from Protopterus annectens, assembly GCF_019279795.1. Classification (NCBI taxonomy): domain Eukaryota; kingdom Metazoa; phylum Chordata; order Ceratodontiformes; family Protopteridae; genus Protopterus; species Protopterus annectens. Next base: position 776,902,797 of record NC_056728.1, read on the forward strand.
ATACTGCCCATGACCTACAGCAGATGAGCTCACCATCACACAATAGACCGCAACAGTGTATTCAGATTATAAAAATCTAAATGTAAATTGTTTGGCCCTCTGCACTCCTTGATATGGGGTTTTGCCATTATATCCCTTATCTTTAAATATAATAATTCTGAGATCTCCAACTCAGAGGAAAGTGGGATTCACTTTTTTCCAAGTTGGTACAGTATACCTAAAGATTAGGGGTGCAGAGGCAAAGAGCCTACATGGGAGTGCCAGTGTATAGGGGAATTGAACTGCTGCAGGCCAGCTTTGAATTTGTATTTTACTCCATAGATATTTGTTTGGTCAGATGGGGTACCCGAACTCTATGATCAATGTGACCAACTTTAGCTAATCAACAGGCACATCAAGTACACCCAATAAATCGTGTGAGGTGGCGAGCATTCTAGATGCAGCATTTCAGGAGTATTAAAACTCTTCATAGAAATATAATTTCCCGGTCCCCCACAAAAAATGCATGAACTCTTTTACCAATGCCTTCTTTTCTGATTAAATTTGTAATAAAGCCCTGTGAAGTTGCTAGCATTTTTGGTATTCTGTCTGCAGAATCAACAACTGCTCTGTATTTTTGGTAACTGATACTGCAGCTGAAATTTTCTTAACCTGCATCATGTCTTCTCTGTATACTTTAATTTCCTATTGTGTTGCAGAAATCACCAATGTTTACCCAGTCCATATAATATAACAGTAGTTGTGCACTTGTGTTTTAATGTGGGGAAATATGAATTGCTGTCTTCCTACAGACAAAGTTGCAGATAATCAAAAGTAAGAAACTGGCTTGCCCTAGCCCTGAAAACTGCCTGTTGATTGTTTCACAATCTGTTGTGAGTATTAGAGCAGAATAGGCTTTTTTTCCATGATTGGTACCATAGCAGTGTTCAAATCTACATTTATATCCTCTGTCCACCATGTTATTGGTGACAAATGGTTCAAACAAACAATCAAATAAATAAAATAAAATAGATTTGCACAAGTACATTCTCTCACTACTCTCCATGTCAGGTGCCAAGATGTGAGGTAAATTAAAGGTTCCCTATTGTAGTTCTGAGATTACTGTTACTGTTCTCTACATTTAAACATCATATTGACACAGAAGTAAAGTTCTGAAGCAGATGAAAGTGTGTTGATGAGTGGCGCAAGAAAGGGAACTGTATGTCCCCTGTGGATTGAATATGCATGGCTGTTGCTGGTGCTGTTTTCTTCAAGGAAATGCCAACTAGTATAGTCAGTTGTTAAAAAGATATGTTGTTTTCTGTATCATATTCCTTGGAACCATCACTGTTTATCCTTAAAAAGGGCAGATTGTCTGCCAGTTGTACCACATCCTATCTTGCTTCTAAATATATACATATTTAATTTATTGCACTTAGGAAAATGCATTCCGGGGGTACAAAAGTTGACTATAGTAATCCACTACTTCCCTGTTAGGTCTGCAGATCAGGAGCTGTAAGCCTTAGAAGGCTCACTCTGATTTTATGCTAGAGGATTTTTAGAAGGATTGTACCATCTAGCTTAAATATCCTCATTGTGGATATAAGAAGTAACACAAATGTCCTTACTCTGAAGAAAAAGCTTAAAGAACACTGAGCAGGCTACTGTAAATTTAAGTGTTACAAGAGTAATATTTAATGTTGATTTTCTTAAGATATTGAGCCTGGACGTTTTCAGAGAAGATTAAAGTTTTGGTAGGATAATAAGCTTCTTCCTGTAATCCAGGGTTTGATTCCCTCAGTCTCTATTTGCCTTTTCTGCTATTCTAAGAAAGTCACTTAACCAAACCGTGTTTGTAGGCTGTGATTGAAGTGAATCCATGTGGCTCAGTCTACTGCAACTCTAAACAAAGAAAGAAGGAACAACATTCTAATTTCCTTGTGTCATCTTACAATGTATAGCTGAATGTGTTATACTTTATTACTAATTTGTCCTTATGCTGTATATTTCTATATAGTACTAGTGCTAAAGCTTAACAGTAAAAATAGCTATGTTTTGTTACAGTTTATATCCCACCTGGAAATAATATAATAACTTTAGAGAAATCCTCCCCTGGACAACTAATTATATACCTTATGAAAAAAATCACACTAGGAGATGTAAATATTGACTGGTAAAACCTTATATCAGACTTTCACTCGGCTATTATAAACCTTTATGGTTACACACAACCTATCAAAATACACACAGTAGATTTAATAATACCAACAGTAAAGGTGCAATTCTAGAGTGCTTACTGGTCTCTGACACTAGTAAATTTACAACCTCTGGAACCTATCCAAACTAACTTGGCAACCATCTTCCAGTTTATACCCACAGAAGTACCACCCACCAACCTAACACTCACCAACATAAAACAACCCAAAACCTGTCTAAATTCAATAAATATTCCTTCTTCAATACAGTGAAAGTCTTAATTTTAAAAACTTCCACTCAATGAGGGAGTGACAATACATCTAATAACTTTTTTTAAAATACTCTAAACAGCCACGCCCACTCTGCAAAACAGAGTGAAAATTAACTATGCACCATGGCTCACCTGCAATGTGTAACAGAGACAAAGGTTGGAAAGAATGGCTTAAACATGTTCCCTGTAACCTGCAACTTAGATAAAAAAAGAAAAAAAAAAACAATATTAGAACTATCTATAACTTGAACATAAAAATGACTCAAAAAAATTCTGGACATCAGTACATAACTTGTTACATCTGGGTTCAGACAAGGAACCCAGCCCTTCTCATAATAGCTCTCCACTAGAAATTGCTGTTTCAACCCCATCCAGTGCCTCTGCCACCCCTCAATAACACCCAATCCTAGTAATGCAACAAACAACAGGTTAGTCCAAAACCAACATTCTCTATGCACCTTACACATTACCACTTCCTTTACCCCCTCAGCATCCCCATATGAACCTAGCTCACCTTGTGTATCCATTGCCAGCAATTTCACATAGCACCTGTCCCACCTGAATACGTAAAAATAACTGCCGATGCCATAGCACACCCAGTCTCTATTATTATCAGTAGATCAATAGCTGAATCCTGTGTACTCTCACTATGCAAAAATCCTATATTATCATTCTTCATAAAGGTGGCATCTTTGCCGACATCTCTAACTTTCAGCCTACTGCAATATTATCACCTCTCTCAAAAATTCTTCAAGATTGTTCATAAGCAACTCCTCTACTATCTTCTACAAGAATGGCTTTTGACAATCACCCATCCTGACTTTTCCCAACACACAGTAAAACTACTACCTTCTTATCATTCACTAACATTAAAAATCAAATACAAGGACTTGGGCAAACTGCGTTTCCCCTTCTTCTTCAACCTGTTAAAACCTTTGATACAGTTTTTCACCATAAACTCCTGTATAAACTGTCTGAACTTGGGACTATCGCCTTGTTCATTATTGCGGTTCAGTAGCTGTCTAACTGGCAGAATACCCTCTCCCCATACATGCAAGTCTTTATTGGTATACCCCAAGGGTCTGCTATTGGTCCCTTCCTCTTTAATGTCTTTATCAATGAATGACTTCTATACCTCTTTAGGTCCTGCCTCTGTTGTACAATATGCAAACCATTCTGTTCTTATATGTGCATCTAATAATTGCCTCAACTTCTCCATATCATACAAGAAGCTTTTTCCTCAGTTGAGAAATGTCTCTATAATGCCTAGCTACTACTCAACCTAAAATAAAAAAGTTACTGTTATTTTAAGGCAAATCACACACACACAATAAACTGAATTTCAAAATATTTTCACTAAACAAAACTCTAACTGAAGTAGTCTCCCATACAAAACGTCTTAGTGATTATAGATGGTAATATTAAATATGACCTGCATGTTCAAAATAACATAAAAAGACTCACCAAAAGATAGGAATGTTCTATAGGCATAAAAACTTCCTTAGCAACACCACCAAATCCATTCTTGCCTCTGCCTATCTTCTCCCATCTCTTTTATACAGTGCACCCATCCTAACCAATCTTCAGGGTACAGTTAAAAATAATCTGGAGGTATGTTATTGTAAGGCTGCAAAATTTGCTACCCAACAACAATGCCATAGCCACCACTGTTTTGCCCTTAAGGCTATGACTTGGCTCAACACTTAGATTAAATACAGTTAATCTCTACACACATTATTTGCAAACCCAGTGACTGCCCTGCTTTTACTCCTGTTCTCTATTCCTATCACCCTAGTAGAGTACCTTAATCTAATTAACACCATCTTCTCAGCATATATAAACCACAAACATCTTCTGGCCAATGTCTCTACTCACAGTAAGTCACTAAAAAATGGAATTCTATCCTTGTAACCTCTCCAACTTCAAACTACTACTATACGACTATCTGTATAAAACCCGGTTCTGCTCCTGCACTACCCCCAGGCTGAGGTATTCCCTCCCTCCTTCCACCACCAGCATGCTTTGTCTATGTTCAGAAAGCAGGAATTAGTAAAATCTATTTCTTAGACAAAGAACAGATATATTTTGCCTAGTCTCACTCAGTTGTGTTTAATGTCATCTCTGTGAACTGAAACTTGTGAATACTTTTGTCTGTTGACAATGCTCTTTTTCAGCTTGTTATGGCGTTCCAGATGTTTGCACTGTGTATGTATATATAGGTTCAGACTGCATGGACTGAAGCTGAATTTTTAGTCGTTCTTCTGTATTAGACTTTGTAATAACTTTATTTAACTGTAGTCATACTATGTTAATGTAGAGCTTTACTCCTCAGGCCACCACTAAAAACTGGATATTATCCCAGTCGGACTTTCCTGTTAAATTTCAAATAAGTAAATAAAACTTTCAGTGAGATATTGCATCACTTTTGTTTAATGTCAGGAGACAATAAGAGTATCTAGTCCATGGTTTTAGGTGCCTTAACGTTCTACTTCTCTTTCATCACTAACTTCACATCATGCCCTTTTGTATCATCTCTCCAATGCCTTCTTTAATGCCTCTGAGAATTTTTTTCCCACAACTCATTCTGGCAATTCATTCCACAACCCTTTCTGTAAAGAAGTGCTTTTGGTAGTTAGACCCTACAAGTCTGCTGCCTGTGCTTTCTCTTCCCCCCTGTTTTTGTTGTTCAGAATAACCCCTTCATAGCTCCCTAACAAGATCTTATGCACCAATGTGTTTCTTTTGATCTTACTCTTTCCTCCCTATCCCTTAGATTTTTCTGGTAGCTTTCCTCTGGATTATTTCCAGCAGCTAGATGCCCTTTTACATATATGGCCTCCTGATCAACATAGATCATAAACTAACTGATTGATTGACTTATCTCTTATCCAGAGTGCTACTACTACTGTTTTATTATGTTGTGTCTTATATTTTGAAGATGTGCCGTAATTGCTTTCATGCCCAGGTAGTGGCTGAAAATGTCCTTGGGACCCGTAAACATGTCCAGTTTGCATACAGTCAATAACATATAATGTAAAGAAATGCTTCCTTTTCTGTACATAAGATGGAGCAACATTGCTACAAAGCCATCGATGAGTTTTCTAGATAGTGATACAAAGGTTTTCCATGTATTGAATCAACAGATCCTAAAATTTTTATTTCAACAAGTGTAATGTGAAAACACCTTCACAAGTTATATATAAAAATCCTACTAGAGTGCTCCACTGGCTTGCATAACGTGGTTTTGAGAGAAAGCAATTAAAACAATGAACATAAAGGGACTCCAGTGAAAATGCACCTGGAAGTATATGCATGTCAACAGAAAGTAACAGCAGCTGTGAGTCTTCTGCCAGGGCATGTTAGTTAGTAGGAAGCCTGTGGGATATATATAAGATGTATAGGGAAACAAATTAGAGGAAACATCACAAAGTTGAGTAGGCTGTAATGGGAAGAACAAGCAGTATTTAAGGTATAGTGCAAAGGTGTTTGTAGTTACAGAATTAGTTTACAGTAGCAGCTGTCTTGCAACCAAATACACACAGAAGGTAGGCGCAGATTAGGATACTTTACTACTGAAACATTCATTGTGGGGTCCTTTAAATATCATCCCATATATGGATAACTGCTAATGAAAGTATCATTCATAGGAGATTATAAAAGTTTTTAATTCTTAGATTCACTAGATAAACAACCACAGAAAGCAAACTGGTAAACAAAATCCAAATAAATTCCAGATACACCACTGTATTTGAAAAAGTTCATGTATAGAATTGGACAAAAAGCACTTTATACAAATAAATTCAATTTGATTTAAAGTTATATCTGGAGTCCAGTTTGCCTGCCTGCCTGGAACATATTTGGATTTAATTCTTAGACTCTTTAGTGCACATTCCTTTGCCTTCACCTACTGGGTCTCCAGTTAGGGGAGTGAAAGTGGTCATGTTCTCCCCTTCTTGGCTTGTGAAATTCTTATTCATTTCTGTCTCTCACTACTTCTATGTCTCAGTGTAGAGTACAAAGACATCTCTCTCTCTCTATATATATATATATATGTGTGTGTGTGTGTGTGTGTGTGTGTGTGTGTGTGTGTGTGTGTGTGTGTGTGTGTGTGTGTGTGTGTGTGTAGGTCTTGGTGCCCCCTGCTGTTCAGTGCCATTCTACTCTTATCAAAACTTCTGCCTATAATATATTACTTGACCAAGATAACTAAACTATTAAGCTCCTTGAATGATTGTAAACAGTTGTAAACTTCCAGAAGATGAACTGAGCATATGGTTTTAGATAAAATGAAGTAAACTTGACAGGGCATGGATTCAGACTTCCCCTCTTTCCGTATACCGAAAACACTTTATCTTTGATGAAGATGAGCTTCATTATTAGGTTTATACCTCAGCACATGTTAAGGCCTGGTCCAGCCGGTTCTTTTTTAGATTAAATAAAACTGCATTAAGCATCTGCTCATGGTGAAATGTTCCTAGACAAGTTCTACATGTTGCAATTTTCAGGTCTCATTATTAAAGTGTTATTAAGAACCTGAATTCATGTGTTGCAATTTTCAGGTCTCATTATTAAAGTGTTACTAAGAACCTGAATTCATGTGTTGCAATTTTCAGGTCTCATTATTAAAGTGTTACTAAGAACCTGAATTCATGTGTTGCAATTTTCAGGTCTCATTATTAAAGTGTTACTAAGAACCTGAATTCATGTGTTGCAATTTTCAGGTCTCATTATTAAAGTGCTACTAAGAACCTGAATTCATGTGTTGCAATTTTCAGGTCTCATTATTAAAGTGCTACTAAGAACCTGAATTCATGTGTTGCAATTTTCAGGTCTCATTATTAAAGTGTTACTAAGAACCTGAATTCATGTGCACCAGCCTTAAGAAGTTTACTTCATTTTATCTAAAACCACATGTTCAGTTAATCTTCTGGAGGTTTACAACTGTTTACACTCATTCAAGAGCTTAATAGTTATCTTGGTCAAGTAATATATTATAGGCAGCAGTTTTGATAAGAGTAGAATGTCACTGAACTGCAGTAAAGAAACACTTATAACATAAGTATTATGTAATAGGATGTCAGGCATTTTTATTGTTTCAAAATATTTAAAATATTTTTTAGAAATTTAGTGCAGGTTGCTGCAATGAACAGTTTGGTTACTTATTCACTATTTGGTAACCAGCAGGCAGACCGCTCCATAAATACTTTTCAACCACATTCCTGACTCAGAGGCAATAAACAGTACAAGTAAACTTAAAGGAGAACTGCACCCACAGACCGAAAAAATGTGTATTTCATCAAGTTTTGATATTTTCTATATTTTAACAGCACTTTGGGACCATTTACAGTTTTTTTGAAATTTTTATACGTAATTTTATACTTTTACCACATGGGGTCTAGCATGTTGAAATAGTTTCTAAGTTTTACTAAGCCTCCTGCTATCCCACAATGCAGTGTTTGTCTCAAAACCATGACATCACGCAGGCGTCCCTGTTCCGCAGTTGCTGTCACAGTATTCACTTAGCATGCATTCACTCTGTTGCTTCAATCACAAACTTTTAACAAAACAATGGTTGCTTTTCAGTGGCTAATTATACCACAAGCAGCTGAAATGCCAAAGAACAGACTTTCAAAGTTTTTGTTACTGCAGCTTCTTGTTAGACTTGCTAATTTTAAGTCTTTTGTTATCCCTGACTTGTAGCTTTTCTATTCATCTCCCCTCCCCCGTCACACCACCTCCCTAGCTGTCACAGAGCTGCAGGTAATTTGAGCTGTTTACTGCTGTGATTGACATTTCTCACCAGGAGTCTTGAATAATGGCCTGCTTACCTGTTCCAGTCTTACTCTGACAGTGGGACATTTTTTTTAGCTGCACCACAGGCTGTTATGAAATTGCCATCCCTACTCAAAAGCACTTCAGGAGGCACTCTTTTTCAAGCCTTTTGATCTCCTATTCTCAGGCCTTCCTGTTGACTGAAGGTACCAAACATTTTGACTGCTGTGGTGTAAAAAAAAAAAAAAAAAAAAAAAAAAAAAAATAGAGGGCAGTTCTAGGACATTACACTTTTGCATTAATCTGTATTAAAATCCATGTTACTTTCAGAATTTCTAAAATGCTCAGTGCTGCACCACAATCTAATTGAAGTTAATTTGTCCACAGCAGGAATACCAAACAGTGCATTACAGCAAACTCAGGACATTGGACATGCATATTCTGTGTCCATTTACCAAGTACATTATGGTTGCCAGTGATTATCTGCAACTTATAACAGATGTGGGGTCTTCTCATTTTTTGTCAATTTCTTAATTGTTTGTATGTAAAGCACTGCATGTGCATATAAAGCAACAAGAATGCATGGATCATGCTATCCCAAGCAAAACCAAGACTCACTCCTCCAAGAAAAGGAAACCAGTCTGGTGAACCCCTGCCATAAACAAACTATACAATAGGAGGAAACGAGCACAGAAAAAAAGAGTAAAACCCCAGGATGGGAAGACATCCCTGATCAGTATCAGCAAGAAACCAAGATCCCTCAAAATCATCCAAGGCTAGCTTCAAAAGAAAAATTGCCAATGACTCGAAAGATAACCACCAAACATTCTTTAGCTACGTCAAGAATCTAAGTGGCAACTCACAGATCTGCTCTGAGTTACACTGACACACAGGTTAAAACAGCCATTTCCAAAGCCAAAAACATAGCATCAATGGGACCGGATGGTGTCCCAGGCTGCATCTTACACGAGCTCCAAAATTAACTAACCCCTCACCTAAACACACTGTTCAATCTCAGCATCTCCACAGGCTACGTACCCTCATCTAAACACACTGTTCAATCTCAACCTCTCCACAGGCTACGTACCCACAGAGTGCTGCACAGCAATGGTTATCCTGCCCCACAAAGGTGGAGCCACAACAAACCCCGGGAACTATCACCCTATAAGCCTGACGAGCCTGGTCTGCAAGGCTATGGAGTGCATCATCATGGGACTCATAACAGGAA
>NC_056728.1:776917242-776932242 GCF_019279795.1 Protopterus annectens
CGTCAGCTTATCTTAAATCCCAACAAAACTAAGTTGCTTATATTTTCCCCCACTTGCAAGTCCTCCTCTCCCTCCTTTTCTATAAAATCCAGTAATGGCACAGTGAACACCAGATGTGCACACCAAACTCATAGGAGTCACCACTGATAACACCTTAAAATATGGCATCCATGTCAATCAAACTATCAAAGCCATTGAAAGTAAACTAGGCTCCCTCTATAGGATCAAACCTTTCCTCACTCCATTCGTCAAAATTTTAGTAGCTCGCTCCCACTTACTGTCTACCCTACTATATGTCTCTCCACTATTCTCCAATCTGAATAAAACCACTCTTAGCAAACTTGCTAGCTGTTGCAACCACATTGCCAGATTTGCCACTGGTATGACCTACAGGACTCACCACTGTCTCAACCTAACTTAACTAGGGTGGCTTGAATGGCCTAGTCTTCTCCATTACAACCAACTGATAATCGCTCATAAAGTTCTTTACCACCCTGATAAAACACCAGCACTAAACAAAATTATTTACCCCTATAGTAACCTAAGGTCCCTTCGATCTGCCAATAAACTGCTGGTGCAAACTTCCAAAAGCAAAAATGCGGCTGGAGACTCTCTATTTGCTAACTCTGTAGGCAGGATTTGGAACTCTCTTCCAGCTGTACTCACTCTTGAACCCTCCCTTATCCAGTTTAAAAAAGTCTCAAGCAATACTTACTAAGGCACTGGCAATGTCCATGTTCAATACCTGACTAATCCCTATCCACTAGCATGGATATCCTCCTAAGTCCCTCAGTAGTTCTCTAAAACAGACCTGATCTGCATTATTGCCTATGGAAGTGTGTGAAACAGCTACCTATAAGGAGCTAGTAAACACCTGTCTAACTGTGTGAAACTGTTACCTTTCTAGAATTTGCAAATGTAAAACTCTGATTCTGTGTTAACCTGCTGACTAGCAAATCTATATGTGCATCATATTTTAAAGTGATGTAATGTGATTTGGTGATTTTACCAAGACTGTTAATTATGTTTAAATTTGTATCTACCATAATGTAACTTATCACTTGGAGCTTTTCTCCCGGGCCTCCACTGAAAATGGACATACATCCAGTCGGACCATCCCGGTAAACAAATGTAAAATAAAATAAAATAATAAATAAATAAATATAGACCACCTTCATTACTTTGTCCACGTCAGCACAAGCAATAAAAATAGACATTCTGCAACGACCCTTAAGTCTGATTTGTTCGTGGATGCACAAGGAACAAACATGAATTATACAATGCCTCCTCTAAAACGTGCACGCTGATTGGCCAGCCCAACCAGCGTGCCCGTTGTAAATCCCTCAATATACTAACGGAAAAAGGTCCGGTCGCCCGGACTTTTTCCGTTAGTATAAAACACTGTCTCTCTATGTTAAAAGAGTTTAACATAGCGACACAGGTTTAAAAAAAGCAACGCAGATCTCCGTTGCTTTTTTTAAAGCTGTCTTGCTATGTTAAACTCCTTTAACATAGCGACACAGTGTGTAAAAAGCAATGGAGATCTTGCGATCTCCGTTGCTTTTTTTTTTAACCTGTCTCGCTATGTTAAATGAGTTTAACATAGCAAGACAGCTTTAAAATAAGCAACGGAGATCTCCGTTCCTTATTTTAAAGCTGTCTCGCTATGTTAAACCCATTTAACATAGCGAGATAGTAAAGCAACGGAGATCTTGCGTTCTCCGTTGCTTTTGCCCACAGTCTGATGTACTGCGAGGCATGCGCAGTACATCAGAACTGCCGCTGAACACCAGACAGCTGCGGAAGGGCAGCAAGAGATTATACAATGCCATTACTTAAGAAAAGTAATTATTTCTTTTCTTAAATAATGTCATTAGATAATAGTAACCACGCCTGGGTGTGGGTAATGCTGGATTACCCACGGTTGTCTTTGTTTGGTAGCTCGGGCTTCGCCCTCGGGACCAAACCACGCCAACCGTGGGTAAATCCAGCATTACCCACACCCAGGCGTGGGTTATTGCTATAACATTTACCCTAGCTACCTTCTCAGCAGTCTGTCAATGTATGCACAAGCACCAGCAAATGACATCTACATGAATCGTTTCCCCAAATGGTTGCCTGACTTTTACATGTATGCACAATCACCAAAATAAAAAGTTTTCCCTGACATCTTCAGCAGTGTTTGCATGCATAGTAAGTGCCAAATGACTTTGAAAGGAATCATTTCCCCCAAGAAGCTCTTCTGTACTTTGGCCATGTAGGCACAAGCACCAAAATTATACACATTTCAAAAACCCGTCATTACTTTGTCTATGTAAGCACAAGCAATACAATGAAACACTTCCTGCAATGAGCTCTTCAGTAATGTTGGTCTGTGTATGCACAAGTTGGTCTGTGTATGCACAAGTTGGTCTGTGTATGCACAAGCACTGCAATCAGACATTTATTCCAATGACCCCTTCAGTCCTATTTGTGGATATATTCACAAGCAGTAAACAATGAAAGATAACTACCGAGTTTTTAGGCTGTCCATGTATGCAGTACCACTACCAAATCACATCAAAAGGAATCACTTTCTCAAAGATTCCTTTAATTACTTTATCCATGTGTGCACAAGCACAGAAATGAAACATTTGTCCCCAGTGAGCCCCTTATTACTTGTCTCTGTCAGCACAAGTGGTTAAATGATTTCTACAATGACCCCTTCAGTCATTGTAGAAATAAACCAAACCAGTGGTCTGAGTGCCAAAGATAAAAACTGGTAAACCTGAAGTAAGCACACATGGAGCTCAGCAAAACGGACAAATGCTTTAATGAACAAGCACAAAAACAGTCCACAGCAAGCTAAATCACAGCAGCACAGCACAGCAAACGAAATTGCAAAGCACAAGCAACAGCACAATAATGCTGTAAAGTTAATCCACATACGTTTTCATCACAATAACTTCATCAGATACCTAACCTCTCTTCCTTTGATGAATAAATAAACTAATCTAATTCAAATGAACCAATGAGTGAACAAATTCAATTACACATGCAAAATGCATTAAAACACATGAACCTTAAAGGTGAATGAATCTAAAAGTTAAAACCAAAAGTATATATAATAAATAGATATAATAAGTAGATATGTATATATATTTTGTTATATAAAATGCTTCAAACATAAACCTTAGTTAAAATTGCTTTGTTAAATATTAGTATTACCAGCACAAACCTGAAATGCTTCTAAAAATGTTTTTTCAAAAGCAGAAGCTAAATTGAATCCAAAATACAGTGAAATAGCACCATCTTGTGGAAATTAAATTAAATGCATGTTCATCTTGTTAAAAGATACATATATTATTATTAAAATAAACCATAAAATGCATGCAAGTATAATATATAAAATTATTTAAAAATATAAATATAAATATTATAATAATAACATACTATAATTTAGGTGATCTCAATTTCAGCACAGGTTTCAAGGATAACATTTCATTTAAACCAGGGGCAGAACTTGCATCAAGAATAATTTGCAATATAGCTCCCTATATTCCAACCGAGTCTCCCAAGGCCCTCCCCTGGGGTCTCGTGGGACTACTTCTATGACAAAAAACTGAGATTTAGCTTTGCCACAATTGTTTTGATGTTTAAACAGAGCATTATTATCTTTTCTTTTCCTTATCTCATATAAATGCTCATAAATTATCTGCCTCAATTTCCTCTCAGTCTTGCCAACGTAAAAAGAGTCACAGATTTCACATGTAGCAATATAAATCACTCCTGTGGTATTACAGTTGGCAAAACCTTGAGTAGTAATATACTTGTTCCTCTTTTTCAAAAGAATAGAATCACCTTCCTTGATGCTAATGCAAAATGGGCAACACCCACATTTTCGTGTCCCTTTTTTGTTATTGTTATTAGTGGGGTTAAGGAAGTTTGTCCCTTCCAATATATTCTTGATGTTACGTCCCATCCTATATACACATTTAAATGGATTTTCAAAGATGTGATTTAAATCAGACAAACTAGCAATTTTTTTTCCATTCTTTACTAAGAATATTTCTCACCAGATTACTCTCCCCGTCAAAAGTGGTAAACATGGCAGAATGAAAACCTTTTTCTAAAGTTGTGGCAATAGCAGTGTTTGCCTCAATATTTTGTACTTCCAATGTAGGTAGGGGTACACCCAAAATTGGAGCAAATCTTCCTGTTCTTCCTTCCTTAACCTCTACAATAACTGACGTTAGGAGGTCTATTGGGTACCCCCTTGCTCCAAACATGCTCTTAATAAATTCACATTCAGTATTAAAATCCAGATCGTCTGACGTCATCCTACTGGCTCTCACCAACTGACCTTTAACTACTGCTAATCACATCTTTGAAAATCCATTTAAATGTGTATATAGGAAGGGACGTAACATCAAGAATATATTGGAAGGGACAAACTTCCTTAACCCCACTAATAACAATAACAAAAAAGGGACCCGAAAATGTGGGTGTTGCCCATATTGCATTAACATCAAGGAAGGTGATTCTATTCTTTTGAAAAAGAGGAACAAGTATATTACTACTCAAGGTTTTGCCAACTGTAATACCACAGGAACTATTTATATTGCTACATGTGAAATCTGTGACTCTTTTTACGTTGGCAAGACCGAGAGGAAATTGAAGCAGATAATTTATGAGCATTTATATGAGATAAGAAAAAGAAAATATAATAATGCTCTGTTTAAACATCAAAACAATTGTGGCAAAGCTAAATCTCAGTTTTTTGTCATAGAAGTAGTCCCACGAGACCCCAGGGGGGAGGGCCTTGGGAGAATCGGTTGGAATATTGGGAGCTATATTGGTAAATTATTCTTGATGCAAGTTCTGCCCATCGTTTAAATGAAATGTTATCCTTGAAACCTGTGCTGAAATTGAGATCAGCTAAATTATAGTATCATATTATTATAATATTTATATTTATATTTTTAAATAATTTTATATATTATATATGCAAGCATTTCATTGTTTATTTTAATAATAATATATGTATTTATCTTTTAACAAGATGAACATGCATTTAATTTAATTTTCACAAGATGGTGCTATTTCATTGTATTTTGGATTCAATTTAGCTTCTGCTTTTGAAAAAAAAACATTTTTAGAAGCATTTCAGGTTTGTGCTGGTAATACTAATATTTAACAAAGCAATTTTAACTAAGGTTTATGTTTGAAGCATTTTATATAACAAAATATATATACATATCTACTTATATCTATTTATTATATATACTTTTGGTTTTAACTTTTAGATTCATTCACCTTTAAGGTTCATGTGTTTTAATGCATTTTGCATGTGTAATTGAATTTGTTCACTCATTGGTTCATTTGAATTAGATTAGTTTATTTATTCATCAAAGGAAGAGAGGTTAGGTATCTGATGAAGTTATTGTGACGAAAACGTATGTGGATTAACTTTACAGCGTTATTGTGCTGTTGCTTGTGCTTTGCAATTTTGTTTGCTGTGCTGTGCTGCTGTGATTTAGCTTGCTGTGGATTGTTTTTGTGCTTGTTCATTAAAGCAGTTGTCCGTTTTGCTGAGCTCCATGTGTGCTTACTTCAGGTTTACCAGTTTTTATCTTGGGCACTCAGACCACTGGTTTGGTTTATTGTTTTTTTGTGTGGTCATGGAATCCTCGGCATTGGACACTTCTGTTATTGAAACAACTGCAACTGCAGTTAAAGGAGGTGAACTGTGCAAGCTTCGGAAGCTCGTAGGTCAGATATCCCAACTTGTGGGCTTGCTTACACCCTTAACACAAACGTTGATATCTTCGATTCCCTGTAACCAGGAGAGACTCGCCGGTTCAGCTTCGAATGAAGGAACCATTTCCCAATTGGATTCACAGCATGGCCAGGGTGTCCAGCCTCATCTTAAAAGCTTGGATGGTTTTCCTAATATTTCTTTACCAGCAAGTTCATCTGGAACTTCAGTTCTGAAACCTGTGAATGGAAGCAATGGAAGTATTGCAACTTCAACGGGTGTTGTACATCAAAATAATACAGGTACTGTTCAGTTTAAAGATATTCTTGATTTTAAACTTGATTTTAAACAGATGCCTATACCTCAACATAATAATTATAATGGTAACTACACCACTTTAATTTTGGATTTGGATAATATGCTTTTTAAGTTTAAAGCATTGGAAATGGACATGTATCTTAAACATTGTTCGCAATTGAACATTATTCCTAAAGGTCTTATAGGTTCATAGGTTCATAGGTTCATACTAGGCTATCTGCCCGAGGGCATTTACAAGCCTAGCCCATCGTTTTGTGGCTTACGCCACCCCTTTAGTATGGGGAACTATACCCATTATTTTGCTGTGCCTCTGTCGAGCAGTGACACTGAGGTAATCCCTGGGGTATATCTGCGATCTCCCATCCATTGGTCAAGATTTATCTTGAACAAGGCCAGCGAGGTGCTCTGCCTCACATATACCGGGATTTTGTTCCACAGCATAGGGAGTCTTTGGGTGATGAATCTATCCCTCCAGCACGTTCTATTAATAGCCGTGTCGAGGTTTAAGTCTCCTGCCCTTGTGGTTCTGATGGATCTAGATTTTTTGAGGTGAAGCATATTCATCAAATCTGGGTTTGACATGGCCTTGTATGTTAGGCAAAGGTCACCTCTGAGCAAGCGGTAAGCGACTGAATAGAGCTGGAGTTCTTTCAGTCGGGCAGCATAGGACAGATTTTTGAGACCCTTTATCCTTTTGGTGAGGAACTTTGTGGCCTCTCCAGCTGCTGCAAGTGTCGGGTCAGATACATTCGAATGGGGCATTGTACTCAATCATTGGTCTGATGAGTGATGAGTAGAGGGAGACAATGACCTCCCTTGATCTAGATGAGAATCCCTTCATGATAAGGTGGGCAATGTAGAAGGTCTTCCTAACTACTTTAGCTACATGGGTGTCGAATGACAGACTACTATCAACCTGGGTCCCCAGGTCCCTGATAACTTCTGCTGTGCTCAGTGGATTGCCACCTATTTGGTAGCTAGGGGTAACCTTGTTTTTCCCGAAGGGTATGACTATGCATTTTTTGGCATTTAACTTTAGGCCATGGCTCTGGCACCAGTTATCTGTTTCTGTGAGACCCTTCTGAAGGATATCTGTGTCAGATGTGTTTTCTACTATGGCGCCAGTTTGCAGTCATCTGCAAACTTTGTCAGCCATAACCCTCCTGTGTTTGCTTGTACTTGAGAAGTAGATGCCAAACAAGAGTGGGCCCAGGACTGAGCCCTGTGGGACACCACTTGTGACAGGCTTTGAGTCTGACATGGCGCCAGCAACTCTGACCCTGTGGGTTCTGTCACTCAGCCAGTTTGCAACCCATCTTGTGATGTATGGGTTAATATTTAAGCTGATGAGTTTTTCAATGATACCCGAGTGGGGTATTGTATCGAAGGCCTTCGCCAGATCGAGGTAGGCTGTATGGACTGCCTTTCCCTCATCAATGGCTTTGGTGACTGTTTCAAAAGTCAACCAAGTTTAAAAGGCATGATCTGCCTTTGACAAAGCCAAACTGGGTTGGCTCCAAAGTCTGCAAATTCCCTATGTCTTTATTTATGAGGTCCATTATGATCCTCTCCATGGCTTTGCAGATAAGGCTTGTCAAGCTAATGGGCCGGTAATTTCCAGGGTCGGTGGAGGCACCGCCTTTGTGAAGTGGGACCACAGTTGCAGTGTGCCACTCCCTGGGTACGTATCCAGAGGTAAGACTTTAATTAAACAGCTGTCCTAGCTGTGGGTTTAATTCCTCATTGAGTTCGTGGAGCACACAGCCGGGACACCATCAGGTCCCATGGATGCTGTGTTTTTTGCTTTGAAGAGAGCAGTTCTCACTTGGGCGTTGGAGATGTTTGGGGGGCTGCAATCATTTGGTATAGATATCTCTCCTTTTGGGGGGGGGAGTTTGCACTGAACCTGTCAGCCAGTATGTTGGCAATGTCCGTAGGATCAGTAATCTTCACATCATTTTGAACTAGTTCTGAGCATATCTGGGAGTTTCCTCCCAGGTTTCTAACATAGCTAAAGAAGGCCTTATGATTGTCTTTTGAGTCTTTAGCTATTTTTCTCTCAAAATTTGCTTTGGATGATTTTATGAGAGCTCTTAGTTTTTTACTTATAGTGATCAAGGGTGTCTTACCTTTTAAGGATTTTGCTCTATCTTGTAGTAGCTTCCTCCTTTTGTTGTAGAGTTTGTTTATGGCTGGGGTCCACCAGACTGGACGCTTGCCTTTGGTACAAAGAGTCTTTGTTATGCTTGGGATTGCCTTATCCATGCAGTCCTGCAGGTGCTGGTAGAAGGCATTTGTAAGTGATTCAGCGGCATGTGTACTGTTTTCCGCTGGCTCGGGGGCCTTAAAGGAGACCACACTAGTCTTTAGAAGTGTGAAGTCGGCTTTCGAGAAGTTCTTTACTGTGGTCTTTTTATTTCAGGTGGGGGTGGGATGAGGACCTCCAGCGAGATTAGTTTGTGATCTGATCTCACCAGTGAGGGGTATACTTTCGGTGTTGAACATTGTGCTCCCATGTTCGTGATGATGAGGTCAAGTATGTTATCTCCTCTTGTGGGGATGGTAACTAGTTGTTCCATGGCATTTGAGTTTATGAATTCCAGGAACTTTTGGGCTAGGGTGTTTGGGCTTGAGTAGTGTTCCCAGTCTATATTAGGGTAATTGAAGTCACCTAGTATGATGGTGTTTGGTGATACATTTATCCCCTCTAGTGTTTTCAGGAAGGCCATGTGAGGTTCCTGAGTTTGTGAGGGTGGCCTGTAACATGCTACAATTTGCAGAGCAGTCTTGCCTATGGTTAATTGCACCTGGATGGTCTCCGATGCATCGTGCGTTGCAACCAGTCTTGAGGTGTGGGTGTCCTTGATGAATATGGATACCCCCCCCCCTTCTTGGTATTCTCCGGATTTTGGGGCCGGAACGCATGATATGAGGTAAAACCTGATAGTGCTGGGGTGCTCTCAGGAGCCTTGAACCAGGTTTCTGTCACAGCACAGACATCGATGTTCTCCATACTGAGAAGGGCCTCGAGTGCGTGCATTTTGAGATTCAGACTTCTGGCATTGAGCAGCATTACCCTTAGTTTTTTTCCTTTTTTGTGTTCTAGGGTGGTAGGTTTAGAATTTGAGCCTTGCCTAAAAAAGGCACTATGGGGTGGCAAGAGCCTTTGCCAATATCCGAATCCCAGGGTGACAGGTGCAAGCCGCCCTTGCGGCAGCGTGGCTTGTCCAGCATGTCATCCCAGGCAGACAGACACTGGATCCCCTTTGAATGACACCAGTGTTTAAGCCAATTGTTAAAGCTGATCATCTTATCTCTGTATTGTGGCATCATTCTTGGTGAAGGTAGGATACTGCTCAAGGTCAGGGTCATACCTGCCTGGGCTACATAATCAGAGAGCTCCTCAATGTCTCTTTTCATGTAGTCCAAGGAGGTAATGCCTCAGGTCGTTTACACCAGCGTGGACAATGACTGAGTCGTATTTGTACCTGCTGTTGAGAGACCTGAGTGCTTGCGTTATGTGGCGGATTCTAGCGCCCGACAGGCAGCTTACTTCGGGTGTGTAAATATCCCAACAATGTTGTGGAAAACTCAGACTTTCATAAGGACCTTATTTGTGCATTTTATAAGTGTGGGTTTGAAATTATGAAGGCTATAATTGGAAATGGATAAAATGTTTTCTCAGATTGAAATTATTAATAATAAGATTGTCACTGATTTAATGTTTGGCATTGAGTGTGAAAGAGTTAAATATCATGAAATGTTGAAAGATGCAGAAGTAAAATGTACTAGGATTTGTGAAAGAAAATTTAGAAAGGTGGAAAGGAACGTAAAGGAGTACAAAAATAATACACAGTACCCTAAACCAAAGAATACATGGGGTAATTTTCACAACAAAGCACATGAGTGTAGAGGTGAAAGAGACATGGGATATCACAATTTACCAGCTGAAACTCAGTTTAGTAGTTATGACATACATGACCCTTTAGAGTTTCCCTCCCCAAGGAGATCAGAGAGACTCAAGAACAAGGACCCAGTAGACTACAGGTACGGTTATCAGAACCAGAGGGGTCGAAAGGTACCATGAAGGTAATTCCTTCAGATGAAATAGTGATTAATAAATGTATGTTTAGTTACAATGGTTTTCACATTTTTAATTATACCCTTACTCCCATTACTAAGGGTCATTTCAACTTATTTACTAAAGGTTTTGCTTTTATTCCTAACGTTAAGGCCACTATAGCGAAGTTATTAGTGGATTTTAAACTTTTCATTAGGCAGAAAAATTTAGAGGTATTTTTTAATGGCCATATAAGAAAAAATACCACTGTTTTAACAAAGAAGAGTACGTTCAATCTGCCCTTCAGCCCCAGCTTAGGAATTTTGAGGTTTTGGTTGAAAAGGAGCTAAGAGATAAACTTAAGTACAACAAGGTTAGTCCAAACCTTTCTACGGAAGAAATGCATACACAGTTTATGTAGAGAGAATAAAAATCTTAGAATCATGAAGCCTGATAAGGGAGGAGAGGTGGTTTTTATGGATCATATTAATTATGAGGCAAAAATGTTTGATTTGTTAAATGACCAATATACCTATGAGAGAGTCTATGAATGAAATTCATATTGCTTATAAAAAACTTTCCCTCTGTTTGAGTGATTTAGTTTTAGAGGGGCTTACTGATCTGGAAACATATAATTATTTACATGTTGAACAACCCAAAGTGCCTTGTATTTTGGTATACCAAAGGCCCACAAAAATCCTGATGACCCTCTTCTCAGACCTGTTGTATCTGCGGAGGGTTCTGTTACTGCTCCACTGGCAAAATATGTAGATGTACATCTCAAGAACGTGGTAATGGAACATCCTAATGTGTTAAAGGTGTCTTGGGATTTTTTAAGGCATATTAATAATTCTAATCAGGTTGACACCTCTAGTTTTATCACTTTGGATATTGTGGACCTTTTTACGTGTATTCCTCACGAGATAGGTTTAGTTTGGTTTGAAGAGTTTTTGGGAAGCAAGAATATTTCTTTTAGGGTATTTCGTACATGCCTAGTTTTAATGAAATTGATTTTAAACAATAATTTTATATTCTTCCAAGGGGAATATTTTAGGCAACCTTAAGGCATGGCTATGGGTGCCCATTGTGCACCTACACATGCCAACATCATTTTATTGTATTGGGAAGAAAAATTTGTTCACAATTCTAATTTTAAACAATACTGGAACTACTATGGGCGCTTCCTGGATGATGTTTGTCTTTTTTTGAACAATACCCTGGAAAAATGCATGGAATTTTTTGATTATATTTCAAATACAACTAATTTTTTAAAATTCACCTATAAAGTAGATGAAGTTGAATTGTGTTTTTTAGATGTAAATATACAGAAAATGGGGGAAGGTTTTAAATCAAAATTTAAAAAAAAAATATACGTTTTCTAATGCTTACTTGCATTATACAAGCTCTCACCCACATTTTCAAAAAAGTGCAATAGTTAAAGGTCAGATGGTGAGAGCCAGTAGGATGACGTCATGTTTGGAGCAAGGGGGTACCCAATAGATCTCCTAACGTCAGTTATTGTAGAGGTTAAGGAAGGAAGAACAGG
Source organism: Protopterus annectens (assembly GCF_019279795.1). Lineage (NCBI taxonomy): Eukaryota > Metazoa > Chordata > Ceratodontiformes > Protopteridae > Protopterus > Protopterus annectens. The sequence continues at coordinate 776,928,904 of NC_056728.1, forward strand.
AAGATTTGCTCCAATTTTGGGTGTACCCCTACCTACATTGGAAGTACAAAATATTGAGGCAAACACTGCTATTGCCACAACTTTAGAAAAAGGTTTTCATTCTGCCATGTTTACCACTTTTGACGGGGAGAGTAATCTGGTGAGAAATATTCTTAGTAAAGAATGGAAAAAAAATTGCTAGTTTGTCTGATTAAATCACATCTTTGAAAATCCATTTAAATGTGTATATAGGAAGAGATGTAACATCAAGAATATATTGGAAGGGACAAACTTCTTTAACCCCACTAATAACAATAACAAAAAAGGGACACGAAAATGTGGGTGTTGCCCATATTGCATTAACATCAAGGAAGGTGATTCTATTCTTTTGAAAAAGAGGAACAAGTATATTACTACTCAAGATTTTGCCAACTGTAATACCACAGGAGTTATTTATATTGCTACATGTGAAATCTGTGACTCTTTTTACGTTGGCAAGACCGAGAGGAAATTGAAGCAGATAATTTATGAGCATTTATATGAAATAATGAAAAGAAAAGATAATAATGCTCTGTTTAAACATCAAAACAATTGTGGCAAAGCTAAATCTCAGTTTTTTGTCATAGAAGTAGTCCCACGAGACCCCAGGGGAGGGCCTTGGGAGACTCGGTTGGAATATAGGGAGCTATATTGCAAATTATTCTTGATGCAAGTTCTGCCCCTGGTTTAAATGAAATGTTATCCTTGAAACCTGTGCTGAAATTGAGATCAGCTAAGTTATAGTATGTTATTGTTATAATATTTATATTTATATTTTTAAATAATTTTATATATTATATATGCAAGCATTTCATTGTTTATTTTAATAATAATATATGTATTTATCTTTTAACAAGATGAACATGCATTTAATTGAATTTCCACAAGATGGTGCTATTTCATTGTATTTTGGATTCAATTTAGCTTCTGCTTTTGAAAAAAACATTTTTAGAAGCAATTCAGGTTTGCGCTGGTAATACTAATATTTAGCAAAGCAATTTTAACTAAGGTTTATGTTTGAAGCATTTTATATAACAAAATATATATACATATCTTCTTCTTCTTCTTCTGCTTATTTCGGCTGCTCCCGTTAGGGGTCGCCACAGCAGATCAACTGTTTCCATTTCCTCCTGTTCTCTGCATCTTGCTCTGTCACACCAACCACCTGCATTGTCCTCTCTCACTACATCCATAAACCTTATCCTAGGCCTTCCTCTTTTCCTGTTACCTGGCAGCTTCATCCTTAGCATCTTTTTCCCAATGTACTCTGCATCCCTCCTCAGCACATGTCCAAACCAACGTAATCTTGCCTCTCTGGCTTTGTCTCCAAACCTTCCAACCTGGGCTGACCCTCTAATATACTTATTCCTAATCCTGTCCATCCTCGTCACACCCAGTGCAAATCTTAACATCTTCAACTCTGCCACATCAAGCTCTGACTCCTGCCTTTTTGTCAATGCCATGTCTCCAACTCATATAACATAGCTGGTCTCACTACCCTCTTGTAGACCTTCCCTTTCACTCTTACTGGTACTCGTCTGTCAAAAATTACTCCTGACACTCTTCTCCACCCACTCCATCCTGCCTGTACTCTCTTCTACATCTCTCTTCCACACTCACCATTACTCTGAACTGTTGATCCCAAGTACTTAAACTCATTCACCTTCGCCACCTCTACTCCCTGCATCCTCACCATTCCTCTATCCTTCCTCTCATTCACACACATATATTCTGTCTTAGTCCTGCTGACCTTCATTCCTCTTCTCTCTAGAGCATATCTCCACCTCTCCAGGGTCTCCTCCACCTGTTCCCTACTCTCACTACAGATCACAATGTCATAAGCAAACATCATAGTCCACGGGGACTTCTGTCTGATCTCGTCTGTCAACCTGTCCATCACCATTGCAAATAAGAAAGGGCTCAGAGCTGATCCTTGATGTAATCCCACCTCCACCTTAAATGCATCTGTCACTCCCACCACAGACCTCACCGCTGTCACACTACCCTCGTACATATCTTGTACCACTCTTACATACTTCTCTGACACTCCCAACTTCCTCATACAATACCACAATTCCTCTCTATGCACCCTGTCATATGCTTTCTCTAAATGCACAAAGACACAATGCAACTCCTTCTGACCTTCTCTGTACTTCTCCATCAGTACTCTCAGAGCAAACATCACATCTGTAGTGCTCTTTCCTGGCATGAAACCATACTGCTGATCACTAATCATCACCTCCCTTCTTAACCTAGCTTCCACTACTCTTTCCCATAACTTCATGCTGTGACTGATCAGTTTAATCCCTCTGTAGTTACTACAGCTCTGCACATCACCCTTATTCTTAAAAATTGGTACCAAAACACTTTTTCTCCATTCCTCAGGCATCCTCTCACTTTCCAAGATTTCATTAAACAATCTAGTTAAAAACTCCACTGCCATTTCACCTAAACACCTCCATGCTTCCACAGGTATGTCATCTGTACCAACAGCCTTTCCGTTCTTCATCCTCTTCATAGCTATCCTTACTTCCTCCTTGCTAATCCACTGCACTTCACATATCTACTTATTATATCTATTTATTATATATACTTTTGGTTTTAACTTTTAGATTCATTCACCTTTAAGGTTCATGTGTTTTAATGCATTTTGCATGTGTAATTGAATTTGTTCACTCATTGGTTCATTTGAATTAGATTAGTTTATTTATTCATCAAAGGAAGAGAGGTTAGGTATCTGATGAAGTTATTGTGACGAAAACGTATGTGGATTAACTTTACAGCGTTATTGTGCTGTTGCTTGTGCTTTGCAATTTCATTTGCTGTGCTGTGCTGCTGTGATTTAGCTTGCTGTGGATTGTTTTTGTGCTTGTTCATTAAAGCAGTTGTCCTTTTTGCTGAGCTCCGTGTGCGCCTTACTTCAGGTTTACCATTGTAGAAATAAGCACACGCACCAGAAAAGAAAAATTTGCCCTAACAACCCTCTCAGTAGTCCTTCCACATATGCAGTAGCACTACCAAAATACATGAAAATGAATCATATTCCCCCAAGGTTCCCTTATTTACTTTTCAATGTGTACACAATCAGAAAAATAAAGCATTTTCACAAATGACTTCATGAGTAGTGTGTTGTAATCCATACTAAGCATCCAAATTACACAAAAATTAATCATTTCCTACAAGGAGGCCTTGTATAGTTTTGGCATATATGCACAAGCACACAAATGAAGCATTTGTCCCCAGCGACCCCTTCTTTACTTGTCAATGTAAGAACAACCAATATACAGAAACTTTTTCTCCAATGACCCCTTTAGTCAGATT